>NC_056628.2:9390504-9690504 GCF_002870075.4 Lactuca sativa
ATGCAAGGATATAGTTTCCATATTGTATGCAATTAGGTAATTAGACTATGATAGTTAGTTGGTTGTTATGTGGAGTGTTGCTATATGTATGTTTTTATATATGTTGAATTGAGGGCGGGCCAACCCTGTGTTGAAGGCCAATAGATTCGGGCGGACTAGCTTTATGCTAAGGCCAAAGGAAAGCGAACCAGCTACATGTCAAAGGCGCTATAGGGCAGACTAGTTATATGTTGAAGGCCAAGGTGCGGACCAACTATAAGTTGAAGTCCAATATGTGTGTGCATTGTATATATGTTGTGGTATGTGGTATCTTGAATGAATTTAGTAAGCCTAGGCTTGCAGTTTTTGAATAACTGATTTTTAGATTGTTTTTCGGATTGAGGAAAGGCTCCTTCATGACTATATTTGCATCGCAGGCAACAAATAACATTTTAAGACTTCTGCCAAGACCCTCTTTTCAAATAAATGTATGTCAATGACTTTTGTAATGGGTCAAAGGACTTATATTTTAATAAATAAAACAAAAAATTTTCCTTGAAATTCGGCACGTTACATGAAGCACCTTTTGTGCATCTTATTTCTAGATCTAAGAGTGTTACCTATTGGGGATTTGAGGTTACAAAACAATTGTACACGCTACTACAAAAATACCCTTTAATGACACACATTGTATGTCATAAAACCCACATACAACATGCAAATGTGTGACAAGGAAAGTCATGTCATAAAGGAAGACGACACACATTTGCGTGTTGTAATCTTATGACATACATTTACGATACGCATAGATGACACAAAATGCATATCAAGGAAGCCCTTGTCATAAAGGAAGACGACATGCATTTTTGTGTCCTAACCTTATGATGTGAATTTACGACATACATTGCATGTCATAATTTTAAATGTTTTTAATTTTTTTTAAATATATATTTTTATAGGCTTACTAATTTTCAAATTAAATGACATTTAATGTCTCATACCACAACATAAAATACATTATATAACAAAAAAATATATTTCATACAATAAATCTACCAACATTCATTCATCTAATCTACTTTGTATTTCATAAAAAGAAAAATCCATTTTATACAATAAATGTACCATCAAAAGAAACCGTTTCCTTAATTCCTCTTTGCAACCCAGGAAGAGCATAAGATAGTAAACTGACCTTGTGTATCTCAATTAATAAATCTTTTCAATCAATCTATCAACCTTTGATGAATACTCTTTCTCTTCCATTTCCATATGTTTCACCTGTGCATACAAACAACCATAAGCTTTTGAGTTTTCAGCACCAAAAATAATAATTTTACATAAAAAAGGAATAACATGAATCAATAATTTTACCTCATTTTCTAACTTTTTCTAGCAAGATACTTCTGACCTATTTTATTAATTTCTAAGTTCTTATAGACCTTTAAGAATACTACTAATTTGTGAATCACAATCCTTGACCTTCTTATGGGATGCATTTAGCTCACTTTGTGATTGACTATGTTCATCTTTCAATGAAATAACCTACAAAAGTGAAAATGTTATCTTTCATTATGTCAGGGGTCGCATTTAGCTCATTTTGCTTTTCATTAACATCATATTTAGCTTTTTGAAGCTCTTGATCGATTCTTTTTACTATTTCACTAAGTTACATCACACATAATTAAAAGTACAGAAACAAATTATAAGATCAATAATGAATAAAAGAGATAGAGTCATTAATTAAAAACAAAATAGAGTGGAAATTGCTATGTATCCACCTTAAGCACATATTTGAGATAAGGGTAATTTGGGAAAATCAGTAAATTAGGAGCATCTTATTAGTATAAATTTGCTCATCAGTTTATTAAACATAAAATGGAACAAAAGGGTGGTGGTGATGGGTTTATTTACCAGAAGGAACCTAATTTACAGGACCAACCATTGATGATTGATTCAAGAACAAATGAAAACTTTGCTTTGATTGATGACCCTTTGGTTGCTTTACTGAAGCGGTTAAGAATGAAGTTTTAGAGACTAAACTTGTTGATAATATGGAGTTGTTGCTAGCTCTAATTGAGAAGCTTAAGAATGAGATTTAATTGAAGACAATGAAAGATCAAGTGTATGAGATTGATTGCTTACAAGTGAGGGACCTCAAGTATGCATGTAACCTGACAAAACAAAGTGTTATTGAAGTCGGAAAAGGCGTTCTCAATAGCTCCCTAGATCAAGATCCTAGCATTTTAAGTTATTTATCTATTAAATTGATCGACTAACATACAATCAAACTGAATTTTTAAAGGTGATTTATGATTATTCATTGGAATGGTAAGGTCGAGACGTCAGTGATTGTTATTCTTGTCAGCTAGGTTGTTTCTGTACAACATTTTTATGCTACATACCTTCAATCGCCCAATATTAGTATAACTGGAGCAAAGTGAATTAAAAAAGTATGCACCACGTAAAAAGTTACAAATGTAAAATCACATGTTTAGAGGATATATGCAATCCAAATCAAAGAAGGGACATGAAAATATTCTGAACAACATCCACACTATGCCATTTAACTTGGGTTTCAGGTTCAACTAGCGAATATATAAGGTCCAATTATACCAGAACTGGTTATTGACTAGTCATGCTCCAAGGGACCTGAGAAATATAAATACCAAATAGAAACTTAAATAATTACAGGCCATAAGCAGATAAGAAGTGCCCATTAATATGCATTCAGACAACTTGCAACATATTCCATTTGAATTGAAAAGGATAAATTGTCATTCAATTTTAATTGAAAAGGAAGGAAAACAACAATAACAGTAAAAATCGAGAAAAAAAAAGCAAATAACATCACATTAAGCACAATTCGAACAAATCAAGAGCACAATAACAACAGAAGGAACAAAGGAAGGACAACAAAGTAGAAAAGGCACGAAAAACTAACATGGTCAGCAGGTGCGCCGTCTCTGGTTGAGTGGTCAAAGGAAGAAAGCAGTCGATGAGCAGGAGGTCAGGGTTGGGAGGAACGACGCCGCTGCCTTTTTTATGAGGGTTGTCACAAAGCGTAGGGAAAAATTAGAAATGGAAAGGCGACTCACATTTTTGTCCCAGTCCATCAATTGAAAGTGAAGGATCGAATCAACCCTATTTCTTGGACCGAGTCCACAACTTGGACTAAGCCCTTGATTTTAAAATGAAATAAAACATGGTGATTGATCTTTTTTATATCAGGTCATGTATTGGACCCAGTTAGAAGCAATATTAAACGACCCCTGAGATTCCCAATGGATGAAATCTGGCCAATAAGCTGCTTAATTTGTAACATCTTGATTTCCAAGTATTTACATTTTGACCCTTGGTATGAAAATAGTTTGCAAATTGGTCACAAATGGCATTTAAATGAAAAATCCATATTTGATCAGGTACGTTGGGCGTACACTTGGTACGTTGGGCGTACGTGACAGAGACTCATATCCTAATTTTTAGGGTATATACCTTATTTAAACATCCTTAAATCATTGAGAACCCTTTATTCATCAACCTCTATCCCTATTTCATCCTACGCAAACCCTATTTCCTTGTGTGCACATTTTGAGCTTGAAAGTGTGCTTTATGGTGTCCTTGAAGGAAGGAGAAAGAGAGGAGACCATCATAGAAGAGTAAAGCACTTTGGATCCAGAAGTATCCTGACATTAAACTTCATTTGGAGGTATAAAGCTCTGAACTTGATGGTTATTCCTCTAGATATTGTTATAGGTGGTGTTTTCTTCTTATTAGTCCCATATCCTTAGTCCATTTGACTATGAACTACTCCAGACTAAATGAGTTATCCTTTTTGACATTTTAGGGTGTCAAGAGTGATAAAAATGGTATCTTGATTGTTCATATCCCTCCATGCATGCTCTTTAGTGGTTTAGAGCTTTGTGTTAAGTTAGGGTCTTTGTATTGGGACTTAATAGCCATGGAAGATCATAAAGTATGAAATGTTATAATTAAGAACATCATTTGAGGACTAGATCTAGATTTTAGACGAAAGGGCTGAATGGATTAAGCACTTATTAGAGAGGAGAGTTGACAGACACGTACGCTGAGCCTACTTGATGGTACGCTATGTGTACATGGTCAATTCCTCGTAATCTGATTAAGATGCATAGTACACCACACGTACAAGCTGAGTACGTTGGGTGTACTCGGTTGAGTTGACTTGGTTGACCCCTTTGACTTTTGACTTTGACCAGGATTTGACCAAGTTTGAAAAAAGGTTATTTTGGGTATTTTGTGTTGTAGTTAATTATGATCACTATTTGATGTCTACGTGACTGGTAGAGCTGATATTCAGAGAAGTGACATGTTCAACTATCTTTTCAAACTGAGGGGTGAGTTTTCCTCATTGTAATTATGGGTCGAAGGCACCAATGTCATCCCACTGGGTTATGTGTCCTTGTTTAGACGATGTTGCTATGTTGTATTGATCTGTTAGAGCTGAGTCCTAGTATATAGGATGTTGTTATGCGAAAGTGATTTGTTGATCCACCTGTTAGTCTGTTGATTGGTTATATGATTATTTGTTTATTGGATATATGTTATATGTTATGTATATGTCGACATAGTGTGGTTGGGTTGAGGCAATACTGCTTTGTGTGGGAGCCAACAAACCTGAGAGCAAGCAATGCATAAGTTGTAGGCCTGAGAGGCAAGCCAGACTTATGTTGTGGGCTCGGGAATAAGCCAGACATGAATTTGGGCTGGAAGGCAAGCCGGATTCATGTTGTAGACTCAGGGGTAATCCAGTCTATTAGTTGTGGACCTAGTATGTGTTGGATTAGGTGTCTAAGCTTATAACTATATTTGGTATGTACTTGTTTTGATTATGATCATGGTCCTTTTGGGTTGCCTTAACACATAAAACTTGATAGGATGACTAGAGAAGAAAGAGAGTAGGATTTATTATATGAATAATAAATTGGCACTCTGAATGATTTTATTAATATATTATAAGATTAATATTTGGAAATCATATTATTAATTAGTAATTAATCAGAAATTAATTTGATGTTAATTTTGGGATCAAAAGGAATTGATTAATAATAGAGGGGTTGTTTTGCAAAGCGTTGATAGTTGTGAAACTGGCTTAGGACTCCTTGTAAGTGGAGTGGACAAAATTAACGATTACCCCATAAGATTTCGTCCAAGGGCTTACCAAGGAGGTCCATGGATTGCTTTGGGCTTAAGTTTGGAAATAGGGTTTCCTTATTCAAGTCCAACTTGAAGACTAAGCAACCTAGCCTTATATAAAGCCTCTAAATCATAAGGAAATCGCCCCGATGCTTCTAGGAGTTTCCCTGGACGATTTTCTTCTCTCTAAGTCATCATTGTTGTGTTGAGTGTTTGTGACTCCATTAGAGGTGCAACACTTGGGGAACTAAGCTTTCAAGAGTCAAGGACTTTAAGGATTGTTCTTGTTACTACAATATAATAAGTGAGGTGATATTCTAACCCTAATATATAAGTGAATTTCGAATTGTATATACTAGATCTAGGGTTTTGCTTTGGATAATTGATTTGCATGTATAACTTGAGAAAAACCTAGATCCAAATCAATTAGGGTTGCATGTGCACCATAAGAATGTTGTAATGCTCAAAACCCATCAATATGAATGTTGTTATTTGTTTATATTACATTGTTTGACTAATATATTATTGTCCATTCTAAGTGTATCCCTATCACACACAACATTCATGATAAAAAGCTCTAAACTCTTTATTTTACTTTTCTTTTCTTAGAACCTATTACGAGCTTCAAAAAGGGACGCCTTAGCTTTCTCTGCTTCACTACTCATCGAAATAAGCATGTCATTCAAGTAAGAGCAAGTTTAGTCAAATTTGCATAAAACGGTATGATAAGAATTCAAAAGGAATATCAAATGAGACGAGAAGATCACGCACCTTGGTAGTCATTAGAGATTTTGGATTCATCAAAATGAAACATCTCCCAATGGTCTTCACATCCTCTTTGTCACTTCCCTCAACTTTCTCAATCTGCTCTGATTCATCACCATTTTCATCTTCACCATTCCCAAACATGTTATTCTCACAAGATTAATCTTCTTCATACTTTGCAAATAACACACCATGAGTATGATGACGCATTTGTTCATCATTAGATCCATCCAAAAAAAATTTGATAAGTCTCATCACTCTCATCACCTCCTTTAGCCATTAGCGAAAGATTCTTCATTTGAGCACGAACTTCTTCAAGTATTTTCGTGTAATATGCCTCATCTTTCATTGTCTTTTTCTCCTCTTCCATCTTTCTTAACATGCAATCCTTAGCCAAGTGATTGTGACCATTACAGTTTAGTTGTAGCTCGAATCTCCTTTCCGTTTAACCTCTAACTTTTTTTCTTCTTCTTTCTTCTCAAATTTTGTCTTTACATTTTGACTTCCACTAACATTCAACACTTGTTTCTTTTCAAAACTATTCTTGAAATTTTCACTTATTGGTTTCTTGAAAAACTTCTTCACCCTATTGTTTGAGTAATAGCAAATTGCTTCGTCATAAGAATTTAGCAGAAAACCTTCATATTCTTCTTTTGCATCACCCTCAAACTCATATTCCTTCAGATTTGCTTTCGAAACCAGCGTTATTGGACCACCACATTTCATCTTGTTTTCCTCAGTAATCTCCATTACCCATTATTCATGCATTTTAAGAATATTGTACAAATTTGATAGTGAATGAGTATCAAAATTCTCCTGTGTCTTAATCATCAAGCACATGTTTCGCCATTCTTTTCTAAGTCCATAAACGAAAGTAAGGTTGAATTCTAGAGAAGTACGATTTAGGCCATATTGATTGCACTTAAAGATCAAATCATTCATCCTGTCGTAGTATGCCTCAGTGTTTTCATTTTCTTTTTGCTTGAAATCAGCAAGTTTAGACAAACATTTTGTCACTAGGCTTTTATTTGTCCTCTCATTGCCTTCATACTTTTCTTTCTACGTATCCCAAATTTCTTAGCAGTTTGGCATCCACGAACATAGTTGTAGACGATAGGAGGAAGTGCTCCTCTCAACTCTCGAAGACACTTCTAATCATTAACCTTCCACTTGTTCCCTTATGCAACCATGTCTTTAGCTGTTCCAGCATTACCAACAGATTGAACTAGATCTTCACGATAAGGTCCTTTATTAATTGATCTCTACAGATCATCATCGATTCCTTTAAGGTAATCCTCCAATCGATCAGCCCACTAATCATAATACTTTGGGATCAACATTGAGATCTTAGTTGGAGATCTAAGAAGATTTGTATAGTTCATCATTGTGTTCACATTGATATTAGCCATTTGATTTGATGAATAGAAGAATTTGTTGAAAAGTAATTGAGATGATTATAAGATCGATTGAAAAAAACAACAACAAAATCGATTAATCACACTTGATTAAACAAAGAATCACTTTTTCAAATTTGCGGAAAAATGAATTGAAAAGAATAACTCAAAAATTTTAAAAACGAGATACAAATTTTTCAATCAAAGTGGTGATTCCTGCTCTGTTACCAATTGATGAGTGTTTTAAAATGTGTTTGAATCAATCGAATCAAAGAAAGCACTAAAGAGCACCGAGATCTAAATAAGATCTATTTAGCTTAGATTATGTATGGAAGAGTACAAAGTTTTTAGAGTACAAGAAATATTATGAGAGTGTTCGTTACCCTAACCCCTAAGTACTTACCCTATTTGTAGGGCACATCATAGACCAAAAAATACAAGGACTTGGACAATACAATGCGAAACTTGAAAAAGCCTTGTAAATAGATACGATAATGAAAGTCCTTAAACTTTTGCTATTTACAGACGCGAAGCATAAAGACAAAAATTTCGACTACTCACAAATACTTTCGACTCTACACCTATTCATAGTATTGTTAAGTTGAGTAAGACTCAAAGCCCTACTACGGATGAAGATATGGTCGACATGAGTTGAGTCCCATATGCTTTGGCTGGAGGTTCGATCATGTATGCTATGGCATGTACTCACCTTGATGTACCTTATGCTTTGTGCATGGTTAGTCGATTTCAAGGAAATCCTGGCAGAGCTCATTGGACAGTAGTGATGAAAATTCTTAAGTATGTACGATGGACAAAGGAAGTTTTTCTAATCCTTGGTAACAGTGATACATTAAGAATAAGTGGATATAGTGACTCCAACTTTCAGACAGATCGAGACAACTTTTGTTCTCAGTCGGGCTGAGGTTCTTGTTGAATAGAGGAGTAGTTACTTGGAAGAGTTTTAAATAGGAAACAATGGTTGATTCTACTTGCGAATCAGATTACATCATAGAAAGCGAGGATTAAAAGGAAAGGGATTGGTTGAAGAACTTCATCATTGATCTCGGAGTAGTCACGACCATTCAAGAGCCATTGGAACTTTTGTACAATAATAAAGGGGTGGTTGATTTGCCCAAAGAATCAAACGATCATGGTAGATCCAAGTATATCAATAGAAAGTACCATTACATCAGGTATAGAGTTGAAGAAGGCCATATCCTGGTAAAGAGAGTATTTTCTAAAGACAATCCTACAAATCCTTTCACGAAGGCTTTGAGTAGGGTTAAGCATTACCAGCATGCTGGGAGCATATGTTTGAGAAATGAAATTAGTTTTAATAGTTAGTTGATAGTTTGAAACTTGTAGCAAAATGAATGTAATTGATTTTGGTGATTAAATAATAGAGATTATTTATGAGTATGGCTACTGCCTTTTTTGATTGTTTATTCTTGTGTTTCACTTTGCATGTTTTACTTCCTAGATGATTTGATTATTCAAAACTCCATTATAGTTCATACTTTTGATTGTTTATTCTTGTGTTTCACTTTGCATGTTTTACTTCCTGAATCAAGAATGTCTTGAATTGAATTGTAGATTTTCTATAGGAGTTAGACAATGCAATAACATTTGCTACAATGTTCATGAGTACTTAGAAAATTGGGATTTTGAGTATTGGATAAACTCATGCTTAGAGAATTACTTCATGGTTATATCACAAGTAATTTTGAGATGATAATATCTTTTATTCTTAAAATGGAGATATATGAGTTGTAATTTACAAATCGGTTGTGCATTGGTATTGCGAAAATGCATCAGTAACATGATGTTATAAAACATGGTGTCATATACGATTTGGTGAGCATTGGTATCCCTCCTGGATCCTTTAACTTAAGTAACTTATCTTTCTTATTCTTATCTTTTAATTAGTGAAATACATGTTTATATATTAACACAATCTAACATTTCATTCATATAATTTCATTTGAGCAAGTTATAGACATATTAACATCTGCAACTTTCTCCTCCGTAAGCTCTGATACCAGGAATTTGTAACCCACCTTTTTGAAGCGAATATTACCTTACTTCCAAACCTATTCAAGTTTTATTTTGGAGAGCTTCAACTCCCATTTGGCCACAACCTATATCATTTCTATATTAAGCCTTTTTTAAAATATGTTTTGAACAATTAGGAGCTTTCTAGAAATTCTAGCCAAAATCTCATACTTTGGGTAAAACTTTGTCTTGATAACTTTTTGTCAATAAACTTGCTAAACCCCTTAAATTAAGCTTTTCTACACTTATTTTATAAAGTTCTTAACATATCTTTACCATTTCATGATTATCACAAAACTAGGGTTTGAAACCCTAACAATCAATGTATGGATTCAACCATGGAATCACCATAAAAAGTTTGTATTAAGCTTTTAAACACTTGTATTAATATCAAGACCAAGTCATTTAAGAGAAATTTCTATCATCCAAATCATACCACAAAATTACCATTAAAGCTTCAAAAGCTTGGATGAGGAAGAAGAGGTTACCTTTAGGAGTTCTTTTGGTTCAATCCTTGAAACTTATACTTCCAATTGCATCTTGACATTCCTCCTTAAAAAATCGCCACACCAGCCCTCTCTCAATTTTCGCGGTGTTTTTGTGTGCAAATGAAGATTATCAAAATATTAATCAGTGTTCAAAACTGTGTCGTGGAAAACCCTCGCCATGTCGTGGTGCCTTCAAGTGACTATGCAGTCTCTCCAAATAGCGCCACAATGTCAATTCATAATAGCATCCTACTTTCGCCACCACATTGCAGTGACTCATATTACCATACTGCAGTGCAAAGTACACTGCCCTCGACTTATGTCAAAATCTCGCCCAAATTACCGCTTTAGAAGCCACGTCGTAACACCTTAGCCACCGTGTTGCGGTAGATCTTAAAGCAATCTTTTGTTCTTTTTAAAAACACTTCTTTACCCATATCTTATACATATAACTTTCAACTCTTTTCTCCATACAAAATAACATATACCATTACTTCAAACATCAAATAAACATATAAAAGGCACTTAATACCATTTCCCAATTCATGTTTTCTCACATAGACCAAAATGCCCTTTTACACATAATACTATCTAAAATACTTTATACCAAAAATTTTCAGGTTCTTAAAGTAGTGACGACCAAAAATTATATGTTCATCATAAAAATATGCATGGCTTCCCTAGACTGTTAGGAAGCCTAGATTGCCTCCACTGGAAATGGGGCAGTTTCTTGAATGCATATCAAAGCCAATACGATCGAAGTGATCATGGTTATCCAACTATCATACATGAAGTCGTGGCCTCACATGAAGCCATGACATGCATTCTTCGTTTCTACTGGTTCCCTGAATGACATAAATGTTTTTAACATGTATTCGATATTTGACAACATGTATATCGAGACTGCACCATATTGTTCGTGTGTTGTGCTTGAAACATCTTATAGGTATGCGTATTATCTTGTGGACGGGATCTATCCGAAGCATTCTTGTTTTGTGAAGACATTGTCTTGTCCAAATGATCGAAAGAGGTTAAAGTTTAAGAGGGCTCAAGAGAAGGCGATGAATAAGGCCAAATCAATCATTCTAAGGCTATAAGCTCCTAACCGTATACAATTTTAAAAGCATACACATAGCAAAATCCATACGATTATCAAAGCTCAAATAACAGTATAACATGGCTAACACATTGGGGAACTACTTACTTGGCTCGGCCGATCACGTGCGTTGCACTCTCCTCTTTTCTAGTCTCAAAAGTTTTAACTATTATTTTTTTGAAAACATTTTTACCATTTCCTTAGTTTGAGTCCTGACACACCTGAGAGTGTGCCCGAATCCCTCAAACCAAGGCTCTGATACCAACTTATAACAACGCAATTTTTCCAAAGAAATTTTCATTTTTAATTATCCAAAACACAATTCCATCATCCACAAAACCAGTTACAATTGTTTTCAAAACCATATCAAATACAACTTTATTTCAAAATATCATAGTGTCCCATAAAATGCCCGAGTGAGAGTGCACGCCGCGCCATCAAGCCTTGCCCTTACCCTTGGGCTCAGATGTACCTGAATCAAATCCACAAACTGTAAACTAATGCTTAGTGAGTCCCCCAAAGCATACCCTACACACAATCCACATAACACATATCATATTATCTATAAAGCTACACATATCACATAAGCCATGCATACAATATATAAGGAAGCCATGGAAACCCTCCAGGGTCTTACACCGAATGCCACGGGAACCCCCACGTGGTCTTATCTGCCATGGGAACCCCCACATGATCTTCCTGCCTTGGGAACCCCCACAAGGTCTTCTTGGCTTGGGAACCCCCACAAGGTCTTCCTGCCGTGGGAACCACCACAAGGTCTTCACTACCAAACAAGACATAATGCAAACTATAAAAATAGATATACTAGGATGCCATGGAAACCCTCCAAGGTCTTATACCAAATGCCACGGTAACCCCCACGTGGTCTTCCATGCAAATTTCATACTCTCATATTGCATAATCAATCAACCATCTATATTACATAAAATGGGCCAGCCTTGGTACCTTAGACCCATGGATATGGTGAGAAGACTCACCTTGTCTGCTGAATCCAAAAGTTGCTCTCCTAACTGTTCGTAATCACCCGTGCTAAAAAATAATAACATTACTCAAGGTTAGGACTGAACACAATCCAATTGAAGATTCCAAACCCCAAGTCTTCTCTTGATGGCCCAAAAGCCTTCCTTTGTTATTAGGCCCAAAGTTCATGTCTGTTTATCATTAATGGGCCTCATGACCCGATCAGGCCCAACCATAGAAACCAGGGCCCAAAATAGATAAGTTAGCCTACCTATCCAAAACATAACCAAGCCCAATGACTAATCAAGGCCCAAAAGCTTACATGCCCAAAAAAGGACCAAATCCATCTGTTGTGCGTACGCCTTGCGTACCACCCTGGTACGCGCAGCGTACTGAGTCCCTGGGTCGTACGCGCTGTGTACGCTAAGTTACGCCCAACGTACTAACAAATTAAGCACTTTCTTCCATTAAATGCTTAATACTCGATTTTCTCACGTCTAATAGTTAAATCTAATCTCATTAAGACGACCTAGGTCATAAAGTCGGCAACTTTATGCCTTTGCATGTATCATATGTTCCCAATAACCCATTAAGACATTTCCAAGGGTCTTAATACATGCATGAGGTCAAAACACCCATAAAGACTTCATTTTTATGCTATGAATGGACCAAAGGACCTCAGATCTAACCTTTTCTGTAGCACCCATAATCAGAAAGACAAAGAAAGGAAAGGAAAACCGTAAGTTGAGGGGGGTTAACTCGTCGAGTCCAGGGTGGAACTCGACGAGTCCGAGCGGGATCCGGGTCGAAGAGTAAGTAACCGACTCGACGAGTCGGCAAGAGGACTCGGCGAGTCCGCTCTGAAGAGGAAAACCCTAAATACGGGATTTTGTGCACTATATAAACATCTCATTCTTTCCCTTAGGGTTCTCTATAGCCTCTCTTATGCAGACCACGAAACCCTAAGCCTTTATTTTAGCACATTCATGCTTTCTTGCCATTTTGGGTGATTTGAAGGAAGAAGGAGGAAGCGAACCTTTGGTGGTTCAAGGATTGGCTTTAGATCCAGAGTTGGTGTGACTTTGCAGATCCCTTGAGGTAATAAGCTGACCTTATTGCATTTAGATCTATATTATGGTTGATATTTGGGCGTTTTTGGGTATGGAGGAGGTTTATTTCGAGTTTGGAGTAGATCTGAGGTTGCTACCTCAGATCTAGGCTATTAAGGATCCAGAAATCCATAAAGTTTATGCCAATAAGCTGTTAGTGAAGCCCCTTGGTCACAAAACCTAGCCCTAGAGTGTTTTAAGCCCATATCTCTTTGGTTTCATGTAAAGTTTGCAACTTTATGTGAGGAATAGACTTGGAAAGGGTAGATCTATGACTTGGAGCCCCTGCATGGCTCGAAAAGCCACTGTATGGATTAAGAACTGAAGCTACTCAGCAAGTCACATGGGTGGACTCGGCGAGTTGGATGAAGATAGGTAGGAACTCGACGAGTTGGAAGAACAACTCGGCGAGTCTGATGAATATTGCCATGGACTCGGCGAGTCTGTTCTTGGAATCGACGAGTCGAATCGCAGAACCTCAACCTTTTCTGGTTAAGGCTCAGATCATTGAGTTGAATGGTGACCCAGTGAGTGGGACAGGATGGGATTCAGAGATCGTTGAACTTGACGAGTCTTGGGGTGACTCGGCGAGTTGGGTCGCATTATGAGAGTTCTGAGTATATGTACTCGACGAGTCAAAGGACTGACTCGGTGAGTAGAGTCAGCCAGAAATATTGACTTTGACCAGAGTTGACTCAGTTTGGTTTCTAGAGTTCAGTTTGGAACTAAGTGATATGTATATTGATATTGGTAGCTCGAGGAGCTAGTGGAGCAGCGGTTCGGAGAATTGTCGGTCAGCAGCAAGAGAGCTATCAACAATTTCAGCAGTGCAGGTGAGTTTCCCTTTGTGTGAATGGGTCTAAGGCCACAATGGTCGCCCATGTAGATATGAGTAGGAAGACCCAGGGGTTAGCCTAGGCACTGTATGCCAGAATTATATTTAGGATCAAGGTCCATTGATAGCGGGCGGGTGCCCAAGGAATGGTTTGCATGATAGAGTATACTTGTTGTTTGTGTGATACTTGTATGTACCTGGTACGGAGGTGAGTGTGGGTGAGGTCCCGTATCTCACCAATAGCAGAGTGTGGACGGTGTTCCACATCTCACTAGCAGCAGAATAGGGGCAAGGCCCAAGTTAGGGAAGGAGTGAGTGTGGGTTGGGCCCGTATCTCACTATCAGTAGGAGCGTGGACGGGGTTCCATGACCCATCAGTAAATAGTCAAATTAGATCCGGGCTAGTCAAATTAGAGGTAATAAGTGTCGAAAACGAATTTTCGACAAAAGATTATTTAGAATAAATAATCTTAACCAAGTTTTAGTATATGTTACAAGGTTTCCGTACATCTAAAGACTGCCAAAATCCGAGTTATAACGAAGAAGTTATGACCCGTCGAAGTTTCGCGACGGAACCGACATGATACCGGGAAGCGTAAATAGTGAATTTAAGATAGAGCGAGATTTAGACTTAGCAATCTAAACGAAAGCCATAGAATATGGTAAACCAAGAGCGTCCATAAAAAGAACGCCCAAATTTGACTTCGTATGAGGAAGTTATGATTTTTCGAAGTTTCGGATTAGCAGTGTACAGCCCGAAATTCGAATAATAGATCGAGCGGTTTTTAGCCGACACGACCTAAACGAGAATCGAATATCTCGTTAAGAATAGCGTAACAAGAAAAAGATGGGCGAAAACGGACGTCAGATGAAGAAGTTATGAAATTTTAACGGACCAATCCCGTCCCGGCCTGTTAATAATATAAATTTTAAAATAAAATCAAAATTAGCCGACGGAGTCTAAACGAAAGTTGTAGAGTACGTTCACACCTTCGTGTGGATATAAGGAACGTCAAAAATGGAGCTCGTATGCGAAAGTTACGAATTTTTAAAGTTGAAGCATGAATTTGCGAAGCCTGATGCAATAATGAGGACGTGGCATGATCTGGACCGTCGCTTGCTGATCACGCCTCGCTTCGGATGGTTACACCTGTCCTCGCATACGCCCCGCGCCAGCGTCCGAGTATGCCTCCCGTGCGAAGTCCCTACGCTTCGCGTTCTAACCTTCCTCGGTCCACAAGCAGCCACGTCGCACCACACCTGTTCGGACGCGTGTTGTACGATACGAGCCTTACGCCCAGCATACATCGGCTACGCCCAGCGTAGTCCGAGGCCTCGCAGGGTATAAAAAGGAGGCAAGGGTCTCCGACTTTTTCACACCATTTTCCTTCTCTCTCTAAGGGTTTTAACCCTCCCCTAAGCCTAGGTGATCCCCTAACACCCTAAGGAAGCCCTGAGGCTCCCAAAGTCCCGAGAAAAAGGGTCTTTCGGTTTCGGAAACGCTGCTCCAAGCAACGCCCGGTTTTCAATAAAACTCGTTGTAAGTGAGCTACGCTTACACTATTTTTAATATAGCTTCTAATTAATTATTGTAACATTATTAGGGTCTTAAAATAATTATTTGGGCTATTATTATGAGTTATATAAATATCGTTTAACGCTTATATAATAGTAATAATAGTCAGACTATTAATTTGTCGCGGTTATCGTTAGACTAAACCCTAGTGGTATTGACACTAGGTTTTATCGAAAGAAATTGTTTTGAGAATATCGAAGCGTTGTCCGAGTGCTGAGTCACCACCTTTCAGGTGAGTGCATAGTTACTTTCATCTTACACATAAATATGAAGTATTTTATATAAATTACATGCTATGTGTTCATATTATCTGAATACTTGCTGTCTATGCTGGATGAATGATTTTATACATGTTTTAAATGATTTAAACTGTATTTGTATTTTATATCTACGATAATGTTGGGGTAAAACATGGGTAGATGAAATAGATGGAATATGAGTTGGATGATGAGTTGAGAGGTGTTATAGACCACAAGGTGAGGGTGAGAGGTGGACGATGTGAGAAGCCTTTTCCCAAACGATGGCCCCGTCATTCAGCAAACTATGGATGACAACCACAGACTATTCTAGACAATCCAGTGGAACACTAGCAGGCTCGCAACCTGTAGGTGTTGTGAACGATGTGTTCACCCGGTGTACTCTAAACCTAGGTGATCATGCAGACTTGATGCCTAAACCCTAGTGATCATGCAGACTTGATGCCAAAACCTTGGTGATCATGCAGACTTGATACCTAAACCTTGGTGATCATGCAGACTTGATGCCTAAACCCTGGAGACTATGTAGACTTAGTGCCCCTTGTGTAAACCGTGGAAATGATGGACTTTATGTCGATTCCTTAGGACGATCCTTAGGAATGAGTGAACGCGAAATAGCTGATTCTTAGGGTAGATCCTTAAGAATAAAGAAGATAATGGGGTTGGGTAATTGGGTTGATTGTTTGATTGTGTAAACATAATAATTATATTATTATGGGTTGAAAACCCTATGTACTCACCAGGTTTCCCAACCTGACCCACTCAGTTTATTTATATCACAGGTGTTGATATGAAGTCACATTACACTGAGAGATTAAGGACATATAAATCACTAGTGATACTGAATGTAAGTTCTGTTTATGCTTATGTTTCTGTATTGACGATGACATCCCAAATGTTTTAAAATGAATAAAAATACTTTTCTTCGGAAATGTTTTGATAACATATTTATCGTGTTTTTCTGGGAATAAATTCCGCAACATTTTTATTAAA
The DNA here is from genome assembly GCF_002870075.4 of Lactuca sativa. NCBI lineage: Eukaryota > Viridiplantae > Streptophyta > Magnoliopsida > Asterales > Asteraceae > Lactuca > Lactuca sativa. Next base: position 9,407,202 of record NC_056628.2, read on the forward strand.
AGAGGTACTCTGATTTTTATAAAGCATAAACAAAATCGGTCTTCTCTGGCCGAGAAAATGGGGATGTCACAGTAATGCTCCCGCATCTCATCTTCTAGCTCCCATGTCCATTAAGAGCCCCTTCGGTGTTTCCATTGCATTTCTACAAGCTTCACTTCCTTGTTCTGAAGACCCTTGATCTTCTTATCCAAAATCGCAATGGGCCACTCAATGTAGTTCAGGCTCTTGTCCACCTGAATGTCATCCAGAGAGACGACCGTAGCCTCGTCCGTGACACACTTCCGAAGCTGTGACACATGGAAAGTGTTGTGAATCTGGCTAAGCTCATCCGATAGCTCCAAGCGATATGCTACCTTGCCCACCCAGGTCGTAATCCTGAAAGGGCCTATATATCGTGTCCTTAACATGCCTCTATTTCGAAACCTGATGACCCTCTTCCAGGGTGACACTTTCAATAGCACGAAATCCCCCACCTGGAACTCAAGATCCGATCGCCACCGGTCGGCATAACTTTTCTGATGTCTCTTCTTGACTCGCATCCGATCGCCCACCTGTTGAATCATCCTGGTAGTCTTGAGCACCACCTCAGTGCTCCCTATGACTTGGTGTCCAACCTCATCCCAACAAACCGGAGTCCTACATCTCCTTCCATACAACATATCAAATGGAGGTCGATCGATACTGCCATGGTAACTGTTATTGTATGAAAACTTTTCCAGTGGAAGGTATGTATCTTAACTCCCTCCAAAATCCATCACACATGCTCGCAGCATATCCTCCATTGTCTAGATCGTCCTCTCGCCCTGGCCATCTGTCTAAGGGTGGTACACTATACTAAAATGCATCTGAGTGCCCAGTTCCTCACGGAACTTCTTCCAGAACCTGGATGTAAACCAAACATCCATGTCAAAGATTACTGATACCAGAAACCCGTGTCTAGCCACCACCTCTCGCACATAAATATCCGCCAACTTCTCGGCGGATATACTCTCGAAGATCGGAATAAAATGGGCACTCTTCGTCACTGTGTTTACGATCACCCATATGACATCCACACCCCTTGCCGTCCTTGGTAACTTTGTAATGAAATCTATAGTGATCTCTTCCCACTTCCACATGGGAATGGGTAGTAGCTGAACCTATCCATGAGCCCGTTGATGCTTGACCTTGACCTTCCTGCAGGTCAAGCATCGCTCCACAAACCAGGCGATCTCCCACTTCATGCAGAGCCACCAGTAACTCTGTCTCAAATCTCTATACATTTTTGTATATCCCCATGATGTATAGAGAACTTGGACTTGTGCGCCTCCTCCAATATCTTTCGCCTCACCCCTCCAGTCACCGGTACCCATACCCGTCCACACTGTGTCAGAAGGCCACGACTATCCTTAACAAACAAAGGATATTGTCCCCGAATCCGCTCTACCTTCCAATTTTCCTTCTTCACCCCCTTGACCTGAGCCTCCTTGATCATATCCAACAATGGAGCGATCACGGTCATCCTTAAACAAACATTCCTAATCGGGGAACCTGCCGCCTTGCGAATCAAAGCATTGGCCACCACGTTGGCCTTCCCGGGATGATATAGGATCTCACAATCATAGTCCTTTAGCACGTCCAACCACCTCCTCTGTCGCATGTTGAGGTTTTGTTGATCCATCAAATACTTCAAACTCTTGTGATCAGTATAGATGGTGCACCTCACTCCATAAAAGTAATGCCTCCAAATCTTGAGGGCAAACACCACTGCCCCTTATTCCAGGTCGTGAGTGGGGTAATTCACCTCATGAGGCTTCAACTGCCTCAAGGCATAAGCTATCACATGCCCCCTATGCATCAGTACCGCACCTAACCATGAAATCGATGCATCACAGTACACCACCAAATCATCTAACCCCTCGGGTAGTACTAGAAATAGAGCTTCGCATTACCTCCATCTCAGGGTCTCAAAAGTCAACTGTTGATCTGTACCCCATCGAAATGTTACATTCTTCTTGGTCAAGCGGGTCAAGGGCACAACAATCTTGGAGAAATCCAGGATGAATCTTCGATAATATCCCGCTAGAACCAAAAAGCTACGGATCTCGGAAGCATTCTTCGGTACTTCCCACTGCATTATTGCCTCAAACTTAGCTGAATCAACCAAAATACCCTCATGGTTGATGATGTGCCCGAAAAACTGTACCTCCCGCAGCCAAAAATCACACTTGGAGAACTTGGCATACAGCCTCTCCGCCCTCAGGCTCTCCAATAACTCCCTCAGATGCTGCTCGTGCTGCTCCTTGGTCTTAGAGTAGACCAGGATATCATGATTAAAAATGATCACCGACCGATCCAGCATCGGTCTACACACCCTGTTCATGAGATCCATGAATGCTGCTGGGGCATTGGTGAGCCTAAATGGCATCACCACAAACTCATAATGCCCATACTGATTCCTGAAAGCTGTCTTTGGTATATCCTCATCCCGAATCCTCATCTGATGGTATCCCGACCAAAGGTCAATCTTGGTAAACCAAGACACACCTTGTAGCTGATCGAACAAATCATCGATCCTCGGAAGCGGATATCGGTTCTTCACCGTTTAGTTTGTTCAGCTATCGATAATCAATGCACATCCTGTGTGATCTATCCTTCTTTTTCACGAACAGGATCGGAGCTCCCCAAGGGGAACTACTCGGACGGATAAACACCCGGTCTAGCAGCTCCTAAAGCTGCGCAGATAGCTCCTGCATCTCGGGCAGTGCTAGTCGCTACGGTGCCTTCTCTATCGGAGCGGCACCCGACACCAAATCAATGAAAAACTCAACCTACCTCTCCGGAGGCACTCCTAGTAACTCTTCGGGAAAAACATCCCGAAATTCCTGTACAACTAGCATGCTGTCCACATCTGTCGTAATCTCAACCCTCATATTCGAGATATAAGCCAGAAATCCCGTACATCCCTGCTGCAGAAATCTCCTTGCCCCCACAGGCCGAACAGAGGGTCGGCCCCTACGAGGCCCTCTCACCATGTATAACCAATTCTCCCCCACTAGGGGTTCGAACCCTCACTAACTGGCGCTCGCAGTCGATCATGGCCCCATTGGTCCCCAAGCAGTCCATCCTGACAATTACTTTCAGCCTTCGCAACGGTATCGGAACCAAGTCAACGCGAAACCTCTCTCCAAGCACATTCAGGACACAGTCCTCATACACCCTCGCAAACACTCACAGTGCGGTCGTCAGCAATCTCTAGCTCAAGCGGGGAATTCAAGGTTCCCTTCGTATCCCGAAACTTCTTGCTAACTGCAAGAGACACGAATGATCGGGTAGTGCCCGAATCAAACAAAACATGAGCCGACATACTGTTGACCAAAAAGGTCCCTATACATAAACACAATGCACAAATAGGCAATACAAATAAATAGAGAGCAGAGAAGGATAAACATGTACCAGGCATAACATTTGGCTTTGCCCGAGCCTCCTTGGTAGTCAGCTGAAATGCGCAGCTCTTCACCGCTAGATCATCCGCCTTAGCACGGCGGCCATCAGTAATCCTCATCATGGCGGTCGTAGGCGCCGCCACTGCTCCTCCCCCTCCCTGCAACCTCGGACAATCGGCCTTTTTTTTGGCCAGTTTGGTTGCAGTGGAAACATATCAAGCCCTTCTTGGGGCAGTCCCTAACACGCCGGGTTCGTCACCCGGTAAGCTCCCCCACGAGATCTCCTACACTTGGCACACCAACCACAGCCCTGCTGGCCCCTACTGGATGAATCCGAGGTCTTAGGCTTTTTAGCCTGACCTACTGCTGCTTGTTCCTACTCAAGCTTCCGCTTAGTGCGGAAATCTAACTCCATCTCCCACTCACGGCCTTCTTCACCATCTCATTCAGGGTTTTGAACCCTGTAAAGCTCAAAAACTCCCGGATATCATCCCTCAGCATAGAATGATATCTCTTCCTCCTCATGTTCTCATCGGTAGCATACTGTGGAATCAACAATGCTCGTTCTCGAAACTTGGCGGTGATCTCCGCCACAGTCTCGATAGTCTGCTGGAGCTCCTGGAACTCCCTCACCATCTGTTTCACCTCAATAGCTGGTGCAAACTCCAAGTTAAATCATCGAACAAACTCGGCCCATGTTATCTCAGCCACACCGGCTGCTCCCACCTGGCTGGTCACCTCTCCCCACCAATCCCGGGCTCTATCCCTCAACATACAGGAAGCAAAACCCACCTTCGCCGCATCAGGGCAATAACTCGTGCACTGGGCATTCTCGAATCCGCCACTCAACATTGGATAACAATGGGGTCCTTGACCCCGAAAAACTCCGGCGCTCCACACGCCTTGAACTCCCGAAACAAGGGAGTTCGGGCCCCAACCTGACCCGCATCAATCTCGGCTCTAAATGTCCTGAGCCACTCCTCCATGATCTCCATCAAACCCTCTTTGACCGTCCCAAAGATCACGGGGGTAGCGTCAAGGATGCCCTTTGTAACCTCGGATGCAATGATCTCGCGTAGCCTCTCATCAATGGGCTCGATACCGCTGCCCGATCTAGATCCAGACCTTGATCCCGATCCTAATTCCCCTGTCCCAAATTGTGTCATCACCATATTGAATCGAAATATCATAAACCATAATAATTAGGACATCTATATAGGGGATCTTCCCACACCAGTCTTCCTTAGAGATGTCAGATCTAACATTAGTTCAGGTACATGTCATGTGCTTCCAGTAGTACGGGCCCAATACTACCTTCCACACCTACCTGTACCTTTCCCCAAAGCTCTACATGATAACTCCAATTCGTCCCAAAAGTAAATCATATACCACAAACCACCACATAACCCAAATCCCAGGCTGTCCTAAGATTTGCCCTACCCACATCAAACAGACCATTCATAACAGGTTGCCTTTATGCATGCAAATTATACACAAAAAAGGATCAAATAGACTTTCGAATAAGAGATTCTACCCTAGGACCACAACTACACAAGGAACAGGAAATAAGGCCAAATCAATCATTCTAAGGCTATAAGCTCCTAATCGCACACCATTTTAAAAGCATGCACATAGCAAAATCCATACGATTATGAAAGCTCAAATATCAGTATAACATGGCTAACACATTGGGGAACTACTTACTTGGCTCAGCCGATCACGCGCCTTGCACTCTCCTCTTTTCTAGACTCAAAATTTTTAACTTTTATTTTTTTGAAAACAATTTTTAACATTTCCTTATTTTGAGTCCTGACACACCTGAGAGTGTACCCGAATCCCTAACACCATGGCTCTGATACCGACTTGTAACGACCCAATTTTTCAAAAGAAATTTTTCGTTTTTAATTATCCAAAACACAATTCCATCATCCACAAAAACCAGTTACAATTATTTTCAAAACCATATCAAATGCAACTTTATTTCAAAATATGAGAGTGTCCCAAAAAATGCCTGAGTGAAAGTGCACGCCGCACCATCAAGCCTTGCCCTTTCCCTTGGGCTCAGATGTACCTGAAACAAATCCACAAACTGTAAGCTAATGCTTAGTGAGTACCCCAGAGCATACCATACACACAATCCACATAACGCATATCATATTAGCTATAAATCTACACATATCACATAAGTCATGCACACAATATATAAGGAAGCCATGGAAACCCTCTAGGGTCTTACACCTAATGCCATGGGAACCCCCACATGGTCTTATCTGCCATGGGAACCCCCACATGGTTTTCGTGCCTTGGGAACCCCCATAAGGTCTTCCTGCCTTGGGAACCCCCACAAGGTCTTCCTGCCTTGGGAACCCCCACAAGGTCTTCACTACCAAACAAGACATAATGCAAACTATACAAACATATATACTAGGATGCCATGGAAACCCTCCAAGGTCTTATACCAAATGCCACGGGAACCCCCACGTGGTCTTCCATGCAAATGTCATACTCTCATATCGCATAATCAATCAACAATCCGCATCACATAAAATGGGACGACCTTGGTACCTTAGACCCATGGGTATGGTGAGAAGACTCACCTTGTCTGCTTAATCCGAAAGTTGCTCTCCTAACAGTCCGTAACCACCCGTGCTGAACAATAATAACATTTCTCAAGGTTAGCACTGAACACAATCCAATTGAAGAGTCCAAACCCCAAGTCCTCTCTTAATGGCCCAAAAGCCTTCCTTTGCTTTTGGGCCCAAAGTCCATGTCTAATTATCATTAATGGGCCTCATGGCCCGATAAGGCCCAACCATAGAAACCATGGCCCAACATACTAAGTCCATGTACACTTAGCGTACCACCCTGGTACACGCAACGTACTGAGTCCCTGGGTCGTACGCGCTGTGTACGCTAAGTTACGCTCAATGTACTAACAGATTAGGCACTTTATTCCATTAAATGCTTAATACTTGATTTTCTCATGTCCAATAGTCAGATCTAAGCTCATTAAGATGACCTAAGGCATAAAGTTGGCAACTTTATGCCTTTGCATGTCTCATATCTTCCCAACAGCCCATTACAACCTTTCCAAGGGTTTTGTTTTATGAATAGGTCAAAACACCCATCAAGACTTCATTTTTATGTTATGAATGGACCAAAGGACCTCAGATCTAACCTTTTAGTCTTTGGAGTCACTCAACTCTCAAGAGGAGGTCCAAAACCAACTAAAGGGACAAAATAGAAAACCCTAGCTAGATCTAATGAATAAGATGGCAAGATCAAAGCTTTATACCTCCAGAAGCTCCTAAAGGTGTAACATCCCAAAAATAGAGGCCAAAAATTTCGTTTGAAAACATTACTAAAACCATAATATCCAAACATTATATAAGAAAACCATAAGTCGCGTGTCGCAAATGTCATAAAATATGTCTCATATCATAACTGATGTCAAATCATGTCTAAAATATAAGAGTCTAACTCCCAGGCTAAAACTGTGGTAGGTGCCATGCCATCATCCCGAGCCCTTCCCCTTGCTAGCTGAAGTACCTGAAACAAAAACTAAAACTGTAAGCACGAAGCATAGTGAGCTCCCCCAAACTACCACATACCATACTATAACATAGGAAGCACATACTGGGCGTTGCCCACTGCATCAGACTGAAGTCCGGAACAGACTAGGGCCTTGCCCACTGCATCGGACCGAAGTCTGGAACTAACTAGGGCCTTGCCCTTTGCATCAGACCGAAGTCCAGAACCGACTAGGGCCTTGCCCTATGCATCGGACCGAAGCTCGGAACTGACTAGGGCCTTGCCCACTGCATCGGACCGAAGTATGGAACTGACTGAACATAGCATAACATAATAATAACACATAACAATAACACATATACTGCATACTGCATCGGACCGTAGTCCGGAACACATATCACATAGACTTGCCTGAATCAAAAAGACATCAAGCATACAGAACTACTTCTCGGGACCACCCCGACATCAGACCGCAGTCCATAACTACTGATATCTATATGGGCCGGCATTATGGCCGTAGAGCTGTTCCTACAGGAAGGAAACTCACCTCCAAGAACTGACTGTTGAAAATCTGAGTGAAGGATCCCTGACCGCTGTCCCGGCTGCTCTCCGGCTATCATGACCAATAAAACACTTAATCAAAAATGAAGACCCTTCTATGGGTAAAATGACTATTTTACCCCTGTTATGGCGTGGGTCATGACTAAGGTCCAAACTCCCCTTAAATCTTTCCAAATCTACCAATGGCCCACTAATGGCCCAATTTTCCAAATTGGGCCTAAATCCTCATATGGACCCACATAAGCCCAACATGTCCTTGGTCCAAAATCTAAGTTCTGATGGCCTTGCTGAGGCCCAATAACTGACAATCTAACAATTGGCCCAAACCGAGGCCCGAACATGTACAAGTCCAAATTTGTGGATTACGCGGCGCGTTCTTATCTGTACGCAACGCGTACATGCTTCAAGGCTTGTACGTTGCACGTACTGGCTGGTACGCCCAACGTACTACTCTGCTAAGTCTCTTACCACATTAAGCACTTAATACTCAAACCCAGAAGCTACAACTACATATCCATGTTCCTTTCAACGTCTTCATACATAAAGTCTATGACTTGGTAGCTTGCAACCCACCAAAATGCACCCAACTCTAGAAATTGCAACAAACTTCCATGGAAATGGCTAGATCTCATGCATGACTACATAAAGGCCCCAAAGCTTGAAACTTTATTGCTATAGGGACACTTTGAGCTTCAAGGATAGCAATCCCAAGCTCAAAAACAAAGTTGTATGGTAAAGGTCCTTCCTTTGGACCTAAAAGGTCCAAACTTCTAAAAACTCCTAGATCTAAGCTTATAAGAGGAAAGTTGGGAACTTTATACCTCTTTTGGATGCCAAATGACAAAATGATCCCAGATCCTTGAGCTCAAGATAATCATGTTCTCCTTCTTACTCTCCTCTTATCTTCTTCTAAGCTTTTCTTCACAAAATGAGCCCAAAAGATCAACCACGCACAAATAAAGGAGTAAGGAACGAACTAGGGTTTTCTGAGAGTGAAGGATATGTGAGGTGGCCAAGTGGGAGGCTATAATGGGGTTTATATACGTCTTAAACCCTTAAATTAGGGTTTCCTTATCTGTTCACGTACGCTGCACATACGTGTGCGCGCGCCCGATTCCAAACGCGGTCCATTACGCCCCGCGTACACCCAAGCTACGCCCGACGTACGTCTTCTGGACGTACCAAGTCCTTGGTCCGAGTGCATAAGTCTAATCCAATACTCCTTTTATCCACACTTGGCCCAACTATAAATTAAAAAAATTAAATAATTAATACCTCGAAAGTCGATCGTTACAAAAGGTGAACTAGATGCAGATTCTTGAAGCCCAAAGTCACTCCAATATTGCTTTACCAACTCCTCCTTCTTGAATGGACACAAAAATGGCCACAAATGCACTCCTTAAGCTCAAAACACACTCTCAAATGATTCTAGGGTTTTAGGGACGTTTGAAGGTGAGGGAGGCTGGTTAGGGTGGAGCTCAATGAGATAAGGATGCTTATATGGGTCTCAAGTCCAGAATATTAGGGTTTGTACACCCGTCGCATACACCCCGCGTCTTCTTGGTACGCCCAGCGTACGTGCTGACCCTCCACACTCATTGTTTTGTGGTACACCAAGCGTACTCATAAAGTACGCCCAACGTACTTAAGGGACATAGAAAAATATTAAAAACTTGCAGGTCTATAATGGCAATACCTAAATTGGAGTGTTACATGGACGAGATCTATCTGAAGCATTGTTGCTTTGTGAAGACATTGTCTTGTCCTAATGATCAAAAGAGGTTGAAGTTTAAGTGAGCTCAAGAGAAGGCGATAAAGATGTTGTATGAGAGTTTAGTGCTCTTAAAAATGTTGGCATATACTAAAATACCTTGCAACTTTTGTTGAAAATAAAGAAAATGTTTGAGGTGATGTATAGTAGTATCATATTGCATAATATGATTCTCAAAGATGAGGGAAATGCAATATATGAGTATAATGTAAATGAGATCGTTCCACCGACGGACGCGTTTGAGGTTGGAAGCGAAGAGTACTTGGCAAGAAGAGAAATAATTCATGATGTTGAGATCCATCGTGATTTTTGCAAGGACTTGATGAAACATATTTGCACTGTTGACCATGTTGGTCTTAACGCAGAACCGATCGATGATTTAGAAGACCATTTTTTTGTTGAAGATGTCCTTTAGTTTGTAGTAACTATGGTGGTTTACGTTTTTTTAAGTGTTTAACTAGGTATGTTTATACGTTTATTTTCATTTTGAAGTGTGTAAGGTTAAGACTTTAAGTTGTTTATTATTATTATTATTATTATTATTATTATTATTATTATTATTATTATTATTATTTGTTGCAATTAAAAAAATGTTAAATTCAAATTGACAAAAAGTGAAGGGTTTTCCATGAGATGGGAAAGGCAAACTATTAGCCCCACAAGAAGTTTGTGAATAAGTGATTGTCTGATAACGAACAAACAACCCACTCCAAGATGTGTGACAAATATATGATACACCTATATAACACCACTTTAAGTTTGAGAAACATGACACAACTCCCTCTAACCTTACACTAAGAGGAGTAGAGCCGTCATTTGCTCGACAATGGTGGCATACACCGTCTCGGACGGTGACATGCCGAGGAGGAGGTGATAAAACGACATTCTTGAGAGAGAGAGAGAGAATCCAATTTTTTCCATTTTTACTTTTTCATCTATTTGTCACCCCTGTTGATGTCATGATAAAGTTTATATCCATTCTATATGAAGCTTAGGTGGAAGCCAAAAAATGGATGTGAATGCATAACATGTCATGTACCGTAAATATATTAGTTTAAAGAGTCTTTAAAAAGGACAAAACTTCAAAAATGGTCCCTGTGGTTTTCAAAAATATCAAGTTTAGTCCCTAAGTTAAAAAAACCTCACGGATCGTCCCTGTGGTTTCAAAACTTTTAACATTTGGTACTTCCGGCTAACTCCGTTACCATTTAGCCGTTAAGTCAGGGGCATTTTTGTCATTTCACCACACAGGGACCATTTATGAGGTTTTCAATTACTTTTTTTTAAATAAATAAATAAATAATATTTAATATGCAATGGGTCCCACCCACCCACCCACCCTCTCTCTCTCTCTCTCTCTCTCTCTCTCCAATGAAACCCACCATTGTATTTGCAACTTCAAATCCAAGTTCTCTTACACACAAAATACACCAAATGAAACCACAATAAACCATAATTTTGAAGATTTCAAATGTAACAAACGAATCGACGGTTCATATGAAGTCGATTACAAGTATTTAGCCCGAAAGATGAAGTCAACATCCCCTGTCCCTCCTTATTCTTCTTCTTTTTATTCAACCACAGGCCATACTCTACAGGCGAGCACTTCCAATGCATTGTGAAGTAATGGGGAAAGGGTATTTCTGGCAACACAACCCTGACCCTCGTGATTTGTTTGGACTAAAAACCATCAATTGAGTTGCAGGTTATCTCAAGCATTTCATCGATAACTTCCAGTGCACTGTGAAAGGGTATTTCCGCCAACACAATCCACCTTTCCTGAGAAGACAAAGACTGAAAGTCACGTTTGATAAGTTTGCGCCACTCTGTGAAAGGGATTTTAGTTTTACTGCAAAATCGATTTTGAAAGATGACTGAAATCGACATAACCCTACCACAAAATCGATTTTGAAAGATTGACTGAAATCATACATAACCTTATCACTCTGTGAAAGACGACTGAAATCGTATAAAATTGATTTTGAATGAGTGGAGGAACAGGGAACGATGATAGGCTGAGGGGATGCCTAAAAGAAAGATGACTGAAATCGTCGGTGAGATTCCTTTCTCAGACACTGTTACTGTCGCCACTTCCCATCCATCTACCTTGTTGCTCTGGTAGTTGTTCATGGCATCTTGCATCCATAATTTGAAACACCACTTCACCTGAATCGACTTCATGTGAATGAGGCTTCACCTAAATCTCCTAATCAGTGTTCCACCTGCCCATATATGAAACCTTTCCCTTTGTTGACCACCCATCTACTAATTCATTTGATCACTATCACCTTTATCAGCATATCTCTGAAATCTAGAATCAAACCTCAGAAATCGAGTTTGAGCACTAATACCTCCAACAAAGCGATTAATTATGAGGACTAATCGGTTTGATTACTTTTTAATACTCAACGATTTATCAGATTATCAGTTATGGGCATCATCCTTTTATTTCATATTTATTGTGCTAATGGAAGAAGGTAATCGGTAGAGTTGATTGTTTTGTATGAGGTCCTGTTTCTGGAAATGAAGAAAATGGGTGGGATGAAACCGAGAGAGAGAGAGAGAGAGAGAGAGAGAGAGAGAGAGGTGGGTGGGTGGGTGGGACCCATTGCATATTAAATATTATTTATTTATTTATTTAAAAAAAAGTAATTGAAAACCTCATAAATGGTCCCTGTGTAGTGAAATGACAAAAATGCCCCTGACTTAACGGCTAAATGGTAACGGAGTTAGTCGGAAGGACCAAATGTTAAAAGTTTTGAAACCACAGAGACGATCCGTGAGGTTTTTTGAACTTAGGGACTAAACTTGATATTTTTGAAAAACACAGGGACCATTTTTGAAGTTTTGTCCTTTAAAAAGTTTAATGACGTGAAATGGAAGCTTTTCCAATTTCAAGAGGAAAATGTGATTCACGTGAGAAATTGGAAGTAAACGTAAGCACTGATTCTAGAAGGTCAGTTTCTATGATGCTTCCTCTTTATCCATTGCTCAAGAAACCTTTCAAAGTTTCTTTATTTGACCAAAGTTTTATACTTTTATTATTAATTTCATAACTGAAATTTATCATTTTATAATCTGAATATAAAATATTTTATCAGTACATAACGGCTAACTGAGACTTTTATATTAATGAAAATGACATAAGCGAGACAAATCAAAATATGTATTGTTATTTACAATTTTATCTCTTGAAACAAAATCAGTGGTTAAAAAATATTGTAATCGTTTGGTAAAGTCATGCAAACGTACATATTAATTTTGTAGTCCCAACAAAAAACTGTTTTTCTTTTTTTTTATATATTTAATGTTAAATCAATCACTAAATGTAATAATTTTGTCATTTTATAGTTTTCATACCATTTGTTTATCATGCTTATTTTACAGGTAATTGTATACTTACTCTTAAATTGTTTCGTATACTAATATATGTATCCATATGATTTGGTAATTTATGTGAATGAAAAGATTAGTATACATGTTTATGTTTTTAAGCTCATGCTAGACTATATGATATATTGGTTTGATTTTCTTGATTTTTTTGTTAAACATAGATGTCAACTATCTTTTTTTTATTTTATCTCAATAAGATTACCGATATCTAGCTGGAGATATTCTTTACTATTGTTTACCGTTATCATATGTTTGAGCAAATATTAGAAAAACTAGGTGTGAGACCCGTGTATTACATGAGTTTATTAAAAATAAAAATTTAATATCAATATTTAAACATTAAATATTTTATAAAATAATACTTTTACATAATATAATATAATATTTTGGAACATTTATAAAAGAAATCAAATATTCTTTAGAGCATTTATTAGATTTTATTATCAAATTAATACTATGATTCTCTTCCCTTATATGAAATTTTATTTTAAAAAAATAGAAATTCCTAAAAATGACAAGTGGAAAATAATAATCCTAAAACTCTCATAAAATTAAAGTGATAAAACTCTTAAGAATTTGACAAGTGGCAAAAAAAACCTTCATTTTATTAGAGAGGATATAAAAATATCTTTTGGATCGACTGTTAATATCAAGAAGTTTCGAATCCAAAGCATAATTTTAGTCAACATAACCTCCTAAAAAGTCTGGTCTTTACTTTGGGTCTCATTAAAAACAAACCAGAGGCCACCATTGTTGACCATTAGATTTCCCCCTTCTAGAGCACCTTCATCCCCCAAAACACCTCTACAAAACCAAACCCCTCCCCAACAATCCCATTTCATCAGCATCATCACCAAATCCCATTTCAATTCTTCAAGTAGAATCACATCTTTTTACTCAATTCTTCTGAAATATGCCTCCTTTTTCACAATCAGGCCCTCTCTCGATTGCGTTTTCCCACAATAATCACAATTTTGACAAACCCAACCACCATTCATCCACCAATGTCGTCACAATTGACGTCGGAGGTCAGCTCTTTCAAACCACCAAACAAACCCTAACCCTAGCTGGCTCCAACACCCTCTTCTCCAATCTCTTCAGTTCTTACGATCAAATCCCGTTTATCGACAGAGACCCTGATCTTTTCTCAATCCTTCTTTCCGTTTTACGAACTGGTAATTTCCCATCGAAAGCTAAATCTTTCGACATCCAAGATATCATCTCTGAAGCAGAGTTTTACGGGATTGATCATCTTCTTGTTCAATCTCACTCAAACCCATCTCAATTCGACGCATTCAATCTCCAAAAATCAACAATTTTGCCTCTCAGTGGCAGAGATTCACCTTCGGTTATCGCGACAACACCTTATGGCTCAGCTCATGTCGCGCATGGAAGCAAAATCACGTCTTTTGATTGGTCGTTGCAAAGAAAGTCAACAATTTTGACCCCATTCACAGCTATCGATTCTTTGTTATCGTTATCATCGAACGTAGTTGCAGCAGGCGCGACTGATTTCTCCGGGCTGCAAGTTATTAACCTTGATATGGGTTCTGTTGTGCAAAGTTTGAATTGGGAAAACATGACTCGATCAAGCTCAACTGTTCAAGCAATCGGGAGCTCCCCTGAGTTCTTATTTACAAGTTTCGAATCAGGTCGTAGGAATTCAAATTCCATCATGGTCTATGACATAAACGATGGTTTCAGAGTCGTTTCCGAGATTGCACGTAATGAAATCTTTGGTGCTGATCTTGATTCCGCGATTCCATCGACAAAGTTAAGCTGGGTTTCTAGCCTTAATCTGTTAATGGCGTCAGGATCTCATAGTGGGGCATCTGGGGTTTCTGGAAACATAAAGTTTTTGGACATTAGATCCGGCGACATCGTGTGGGAAATCAAAGAAAAATCCGATTGTTTTTCAGATATCACAGTTTCAGACACCCTTTCGGCTGTTTTCAAGATTGGGGTAAACTCAGGTGATGTGTCATACATTGATTTCAGGCACATTGATTCTGATAACTCATGGAATTGCCTTGGTGACACGAAGAAGACAATTAAAGGGAAGAAAGAAGGGTTTGGTTGCAAGATTGAAAGCCATGGAAATCAGGTGTTTTGTAGTAAAGAAGGTGAATTGGAGGTATGGTCGGAAGTTTTCATGGGTGGTTCTAAAAATGGTAAAAACGAAAGAGTTTTTAGAAAGAATGTTTTAGGAAGAACAAAGGACTTGGGAGGAAATAGGGTTACGAATTTGGGTTTTAGCGGAAACAAAATGTTTGTGACTAGAAAAGATCAACAATCCGTGGAAGTCTGGGAAAGCTCAAGAAAAGGATTTTGATTCTTTGTGTATAAAATGTAATTGTATATTTTTATATAATTGATTCATTATTTCATACAAAATTGTTAAAAAATCACTTAAGTTGGCCAAATGAAACTAAACTACAATTGTTAACACCTTTCACATTGGATACAATGCTAAATAGCATGTGGCAGCTGCTCCCTGAAAACCAAATCAAGTAAAAAGTAACATAAAAACTGAGAAAAGTAACAAAAAAAAAAAACAACAACCAGAAAAATGGTCATTAAACGATTTTTGAAGCATGTTTATAGTCAACATATATCGTAGGATTGCATGCATATCCGAGAAAATAATAAAGTATCAAAAAAACCGGAGAATGAAATTGGATCGTAAAGAGTTTGAAGTGATATTCACCCCTTCACATGAGGGTTGCTTAGGTGTTGGTAAAGAAATCATGGTATCCCGCTTGAGTCTTCTAGTCTTTGTGTGAGTGAAGCAGTCTTCAATGTAGACGTTCACAAACCGGACTTTTTTGGAATCCGGATCGGTTTCAAAACCGGATCACATAATTGTCAAAGAAAGTCAAACCGAATTAAGGCCAAACCGAACTTGTAGAAAAATAATCCGAATGTATAGGAACAAGATAGGATGGATTAAAATCGTATTTGATGAAACAAGGTTGGAAAAACCACCATTTTTGTATATATTTTGCTTTTTTTTTTTTTTTTTTTTTTTTTTTTTTTTAAATTTGCAAAAAAATGCAATACATATTGAAGTCTAAAAACATAAAACAAAACAGTCTACTCGAAAATCGGTACCATCATAGTTGTTTTGTTATTAGTAGTGGACATAACAAACCAACAAATGGAGAAATAACAAACCAAGTCAGATTGCAAGATTATAACATGTAATCTTGCACAATCTAAAGTTCTACACTAGCTAGAATGACGAACAACTAACGACATAAATGAGATAGCCGAGGGTATAACCTTGAACTTAGTGATTATTTACTAACCGAGCACCCTATGTGACAAGACCAGATTTGGGATACAACCTTATAATCAGGTATTTGTCTAGGATCATTATTACCTATCCCATTGTCATCCCCATACCTGATACTGGCATTTCGGAGGCCATATGCAGAAATCAAATTGAGGCCCCAGCCAGCCACACACACATATATATATATATATATATATATATATATATATATATATATATATATATATATATATATATATATATATATATATAGGGCTAGGTTAAAGTGTTTTTTACATTTATTGTGTGCTAGAATGCACCAATAGGAATTTAGTAAAATTATATTATTATTTAATTAAATAATGATAGATATTAAATGGTTTCCATAATTGTATGTATATTAAATGATATCCATAATTATAATTTTTTCTTTATGGAAATTAATTAAATTCGTCATTAATGTCAGCAATAACATTCTTTCAGAATGAATTCGTATCTAGGTTTTTAGGTCAGCAATAACATTATTTCAGCGCTCACTCACTTAAAATACAATAAAATTGTATGAAATATGAAGAATGAGGGTGTATTCTAGTAGAATATACTCTCGTTTTCCTAGAATACACTCATATTATTTTATATATGAATTCATTTTGAAAGAATATTATTATTGACATTAATGACGAATTAAATTAGTTTCCATAAAAAGGAATTATAAATATGGATTTCATTTAATGTTTACTCAATTCTTATTGATACATTCTAGTACATAATAGATGAGAGAAATATTTGACTCTCTCTCTCTCTCTCTCTCTCTCTATATATATATATATATATATATATATATATATATATATATATATATATATATATATATATATATTTGTGTGTGTGTGTAAAATTTTATGAAGTACACTCGTACCGTTAAATTTAAAAATTAAAGTTAATGGAAAGGAAAAAGAAACTTCGGTATTACAGGTGGTGGGCGGTATGACGTCGTCTAGGGCAGTGGATGGATACCTTTGACCGCTTGGGGGAAGCAGACATGATATAGATAAACGACAAGACAACGGAAATAAATAAAGAAATCAAACCAGAAAACAAGAAAAATAAGAAGAAGGGACGGCAAATTTTACCTTACAGAGAGAAAGAGGGATGTCGATGAAAGAAAATCATTCACCAGAAAGAAACACAAACGGAGAAGAAATAGATGAGCAAAGAAAGAGAAATATCCATAAATTGACACGTTCATTCGGTAATATCAACAAAGTTGTAAATAAACAACTTTCAGACACGTTGCCACTGGTGGCAAAAATTTACAAAATACCCCCTGCAAATCAAATACACAATGCAGGGACCAAAGTTGGACAAATTTCAACAGTTTACTGTTGAAATTTTTCACAATCTTAATATATATATATATATATATATATATATATATATATATATATATATATATATATATATATATATATATATATATATATTAATAACAAACATCTCGTAAATTTCCTACCTGGGCAAATATTCACTCATTAAATACTAAATTGAAACTGCAGCAAAGCAATTGCTTATACTTTCATAATCAATATTTTCAAGAAATTATTTCTCATTTGAAATTAAAATAAAAGCATTTAATCATTCTTAAGACATGATAAATTGCAAATAAGATTTTAAAGGTTTTAATTTTGAAACCCTTTTTTTCCATTAAGGCAATGGTCACAAAACAATCAACAATATTTGTATGGTAGACAATAAACTAAATAATTTATTATTAGTTTTAAAAAATTTAGTGTATTAATTGTATTATGTTCAAATGGTAAAAAAAATTTAAAAAAAAATAGGGTAAATGACATAAAAAACACTCTTTTTACTAAGAAATTCGATTTTGACACCATGTTTTTTTCGTGTCAATTTTGACATTGTGTTTTCCAATTTGTTACAATTCTGACCACTTGACTGGTTAACCAGGTTACATAGTAACGTGGCATGATGACGTGTCAGTTTTGATGACGTGGCATGCTGACATGATATGCTGACGTGTCAAAATTGATTTTTTTTCCACAAAAAACACTAAGTTTTCACTTTTTTTCGATTTTGACACTAAGTTTAATTTTTTATTTCATTTTCGACACTATGTTTTTTTTTGTTCCAATCGAACATCATTTATCAAATTTTGTCCAATTTTGTCTATTTTCCATTTAAAACCGTATAAATATATTTTTTTTATTACATTTTAAACCGTATAAACATATTTTTTTCGTTTAAAAACCACATTTTTATTTAAATTCAAGGTGTTTTTTCTTACGTTTAAAGCATTAGTTATATCATGAGAATCAAACTAACCATAAGCTTCTAATAAGATGTAAAAATAAAATTTGATGGGTTGCAAACATGATATCCGAGTTTTGATCGACTATACGTCTCCAAACCTCCAAACACATTTTAAAGTTGCATATTTAATATAAAATACAATTATTATATAACTAATACATATTTATATATAAAAATATGGTTTGAGTGTAAAAAAAATGTATTTATACAAAACTATGGTTTTTAAATGAAAAAAAACATATTTATACAGTTTCAAATAGAAAATTGTCAACATTGAACAAAATTGGAAAAAAATGATATTCGATTTGGAACAAAAAAACATAGTGTCAAACTTGAAATAAAAAATTAAACTTAGTGTGAAAATCGAAAAAAAATGAAAACTTAGTGTTTTTTGTGAGAAAAAAATTCAATTTTGACACGTCAGCATATCATGTCAGCATGTCACGTCATCAAAACTGACACGTCCATCATGCCACGTCAGCATGCAACCTGGTTAACCGGTCAAGTGGTCAGAATTGTAACAAAATGGAAAACACAATGTCAAAATTGACACAAAAAAAACATAGTGTCAAAATTGAATTTCTATGTAAAAAGAGTGTTTTTTGTGTCATTTACCCAAAAAAAAAAATTATAACAGTTTCAGTTCGTTGAATAAATTATCACCATCGATCTCTAAGATATGTCAATTTTGTATCATCTTTTAAAGATTTTTGTAGTTTGCCTTTAGTTCATCAATATACAGTAGACAAATAGTTTAATTAATCTTAACTATTATAAAATATATTTAATTTTTCTTGAAATTTACATGCTTGATAACTTAATGTACAAATCTGTTATGCACAAACCACTCATCTTTTTACGAATAAAAAACTAATTATGCACAAACAACTCATCTTTCGTATAAAAATTTTCTAACATATCAGCCAGAAAATTTATAGCCATTAAAACAGTCAAATAGTTTCATTTTTTGAATAAAAAGAGCATTAACTGACACAGTAATAATTATCACGACTGCTTTGTGTGGGTATACACCTATTTATATACATATTGTATTTGCTCAAACCTCTGTTCCATGGACCAATAATTTGATGAACGATGTACTCAAATATTGAATCCAGATTTTTTGAGTTGAAAGTTTATGTATTCCATGGATCAATATCACTCTTGTCAAAATGTTTTTTTTCTTAAAAATTCTTCTTTTATTGTTTTTCTAAACAAATACTGCATCAATTCCTAAATTATAAGCTATAGCCTTAGCACAATTCAAATTTTTTTCAAAACCATGTTTTCCTTAGTGAAGTGGATATGCAAATCTCTTTATATTGATATCTATATTCTAATTGATATTAGGGGAAAATACTAATCTAGCCAAATATACTAATTATCTATCTAAAATTAGCAAAAAAAATACATATTAGCAAAAACTAACCCACGAAATAGTAGATAGGTTAAGGGTTGGCTACGGTCAACCTTCGAAAACTACTCTTTCGTGGCCCGTCTACTGTTTTGTGGTCTATTTGCCCATAGTATATAATGTTTTATTTTTCAGATTAGGTTACTTTTTCCTCATTTTTTCTTCCATTGTCTACTATTTTCTCTCAATAGAGCACCCGAAGAACAACGAGATACATCCAATTTTAATCAAAATTTTACCGTATTTTTTATTAGGAGTAGTTTTTGTATATAGAGATAACTTTGTTTAAAAAAAAAAACAAAAAACAAAAATTAAAACCATAGGTTTCTTACGAAACCTATGGTGTACAAGTCCATAATGGACAAAACTGTAACTTTTTAATCCAAAACCGTAGATTTCAACCCAAAACCGTAGTTTTCATTTTAAAAAAAAAAAAACTATAGATTTAACCAAAAACCGTAAGCTACGGTTTGGAAAACCGTATTTTATAGAGAGAAAACCGTAGGTTTTAAAAAAACCTAATGTTTTATATCTTCAAAATAATTTCTTATAGTAAACACGAAACTGCAGACGAATTAGCGAAACATTAGACGATTCTAAAAACCTACAGTTTCATAGGCTATTTTGAGACAATTCCTAATTTTTGGCAAAAATGGTTAATTATTTTCTTAATTTGGCTAGATTAGTAATTAGCCCTTGATATTAATAAATATATTTAACAAACTTATATTTTGTTATTAATAAAACATGAATTCACTTAGTATGCAACTATACTTATAATTAATGTATTTCGACTTCGAAGTTTTTAATAATATGGTATTAAAGAAAATTTTTGGTTAAGTATCTTTGTACATCATTTGGAGGCGGTCAAAGTCAAACTAAACTCCCACAACTCCTTTGCTAACTCAGGATCCGCAGCTTTCGACGATGGTTTTACCAAATTACTGTCACAAAAATACTCACCACTCACCCCTTTCACCTTTGGATTCAATGCCAGATAGCATGTAGTTGCAGCTCCCTGTAAAAAAACAAAATCGAGTAACAAGTAAAAAAAAAAAATCCAAATTCAATAAATCAATTTTTAATTACAAACCTGTGAAACATCCTTTGCCATGTATTTGAGAACAGAGTTGAAGATTACTGCGTGAATAAAACTGATATATAAAACATTTTTTTTAGTTAAAATATATTGAAGGATTTTATATATACACACCCGACAAAATACTATAGTTACGAAAAAGATCGGTGATAATGAATCCTGGATGTAATGAGTTTGTGGTGATATAATCGACTCCTTCCTCCTGATTGGAATTGGGTAAAGTTAGCACTTAGCATAATCCCAAATTCAAAAAAAAAAAAAAATGATTAATTTATATAGAAAACTAGTTAATTATAGAACCACAAATACAATTACCTTCAAAAGCCTCGATACTTCTCTCGCATGAAGTATATTAGCCAGTTTTGATAATCCATAAGCATATATATGGTTATAACTGCAAAATTGCAGTAAACCATCGTCCTAGTGTACTATGATGAAAAAAAAATTGGAATTTTGTTCTTTGTTTACCTTGATTCGTCGTTAATTTGATCAGAGAAAGTTGGATTGCGCACAAGACGATGAGCTTCGGATGATATGTTGATGATTTTTCCTTCAGTTTTTTGTTCGTGACAAGTAATCTTCATCGTCTCCAGCAACAGATTCGTCAAAAGAAAATGACCTGAATGAAACAAGAAAAACAGGGATTGAAACATTTACAAGAATCAATGGTATTGTAGAAATGGTGTAAACATCCAATTGTCTCCAAACAGACCTAAATGATTTGTTGCAAAATGTAGTTCGGTTTTGTCCTTCGAGAGCGTGAATTTTGGCGCCAAAACCCCTGCGTTGTTACTTACAACAACAAACAAAAAACCCTAAAATTTTCATAGATTTCGAGAGAAATTCAATGTAGCGGATGGTTTCTTACATTAGAATGTGTAGGGGAAGGCCTGAAGAACGATATCTGGTTGCAAAATCCCGTACGGATGCCTGAGAGCTGAGATCAAGCTCCATTATGTCGACTTTAGCATCAGGTGATTCAGTAAGTATATTTTCTTTAACTTTTCTACAGATTTCGGTGTTTCTTACTGCCATAACTACATGTACACCGCGTAGAGCAAGGACTCGTGCTGTCTCAGCTCCGATACCACCGGTAGCTCCTAAGTATGGTTTACAAATTAGTTGATCAACATAGTTCAGTTTTTGACATCAATGGTGTAAGAATTTTGAGATAAAAAAAAAACCCTAACGATATTATTGACCTCATTAATTGAAGTGAAGTGAAGCTTGAAATAGAAAGCGATAGGAAGGTCGTACCGGTAACAATGGCGGTGAGACGAGATCCATCGATTCCATGGGTAACTTCCTCCGCTGTTGAAGAAGATGAAAATCCCGATTCCCCTTTCTTTCCGAAAATCCACATTCTTACTCTTACAAAGTCTAATTAGATGTTATCGATGGGGAAGAATGAAGATAGTGTTCTTACTTTATCAATAGTGGTCAACGAGGAACTCCTGCTAGAAAACAATTCAAATTTTTTTAGTTTATCTTTATTACATAACCCATACAAAAACCAACATTGTTTTTTTATTGGAATAACGACTTAAAAGGGTAATATGTTGTTGGATTTGTACACATTTGGTCATATTGAGTTTTTTTTTTCGTTCATATTTACCTTTTCAACTTGTTGAACTGTACACATTCAGTCCTTATGACCGGTTACTCCAGATTTGCCGTGAAAAATGATTTAATAGGGTAATATATTTTTCATTTTCTATACATTTAGTCCTTAATATTTTTGTATACATTTAGCCTTAATATTTTTTTGTTTCAAAATAAGTCAATTTTGTTTTTGTACACATTCAGTACTTATGAATGTTTTCTTTAGGTTTTTCTCACGACATCTTACGTAGGGCAATCATTGATGAAGTATGTAAGACTGTTGATGTTTATGTATTATGTCTCATTTTCACAACCAAAAAATTTAATTTTTCAATAAGGCAAAACTCCTAATTATAAATTCATTATTAAGAAAAAACGTTTATTCCAAAATACATCTATCAAAAATCTCCCCTAATAAATAAAGATATTTTTGTCACATGTCACATTTTCATTTATTTTGCCACATGTAATTTTGTGGTTATTTTAAATTAATTTTTATTCCACATGTCATTTTATGGTTTTTTCATTTTATTAAATTCCAAATAGTATTTAAATACAATAATAAATGCATATCAATTTCATTAATAAACTTTCCTTCTAATTTCAAAATTACTAAATTAAAGATTCATTAATTTTCTTTATTTATTTGTCTAAATTTTTTGATTAAATTTAAAAGAGAAAAAACAAAAACTTTAATTTTTATACTTCAATATTTTCTGACTTTTCTTATAAATTCAAACTTTTCAAATATTTAAAATTTTGTATTTATTTTTTTAAATAAACCTATGTAATACATGGGTCTCACATCTAGTTAGAGTAATATAAGAAATGCGTAATCCTCAATAATATTGATGTGTGTGTACATTCATGCATTCGTCATCTCACGACCAACGATAGAACCTGAAAAAATAAACAACTGTGTAAGCACAAAATCTAGTGAGTTTTCCCCAAAATACCCAACACAACAAACGTATTATCATGCATAACGGACCCACACTCATTAGATTGGTATACATTGGCCCAATCAGTCATCGGACTGGAATGCCAACATGCAACAGGTTCAATCAGTCATCGGACTGCAATACCCAGGGTTTGTTAGCATGACGCCTTAATCTAACCGCTCTTCTCGAGTCGTGCCTACAGCTTATAGCCGGCCCGCACCAGGTATCTTGGCCTACAACATATAGCAGGACCACCTGAAACTATCCCACAACCATATGACTATCCCACATAAGATGTTGTGAGGAAAACCTAAAGAATCATTCATAAGTACTAAATGAATAAAAAAACAAAAATGACTTATTTTGCAATAAAAAATATTAAGGTCTAAATGTGTACAAAGTGATAAATATATTACCTTATTAAGTCATTTTTACCGGCTAACCTAGAGTAGTTGGTCATAAGGACTAAATATGTATAGTTTAACAAGTTGAAGGGGTAAATGTGTAACACCCATAAAATTCGAGCCAATGTAAAACTTTTTAATTCATTGAAACCACTCAATTATTACAATCTGTTTCAAAATAGTTTATACATCCGACTTCCCAGAAATCATAATCGTCAATCGAGGAAGTGTACGGTCACACCTTCGCCTACCCACTGTCATCCGCTGAACCTGAAAAAATAAACTAAACCTGTAAGCCCGAAAGCTTAGTGAGTTACCCCCAAAATACCAACATCATATAACCATAATCATATCATTTCAACAAATACAGAACAACCATGCATCTCGGGTCTACAGTGTGACTGGTCCGCCCGCACCGGGCCTTCAGTCCACCTTATCCACTCTCTGAGTCTACAGTATGACTGGACCGCCCGCATCGGGCCTTCAGTCTATCTAGATCTATACCAAGCCTTTGGTATGACTGGACCGCCATACGAGCCTACAGTCTATCCGAACCGCTCGTAGGGTATGTTGGCCTTCAGCACAAAGCAGGACCGCTGCAACCCATCATCAAGCAAATAACCATATGCACATATAACAGATAATCACATAACAGTCCATATAAAAACAAACCGATCTAGCAGATCATATAGTATAACAACATCCTAACCAGAATACCGACCTAACCGGTCACTAACATAACATCATCCTATATACCAGGATACCGACCTAACCCAAGTCACTAACATAGCATCGTCCTATATACCAGGATACCGACCTAACCCAGGTCACTGACATAGCATCATCCTATATACCAGGATACCGACCTAAACCAGGTCACTGACATGGCAACCCTAACAAATCATAAGAGCATAACAACATATTGTCTATCCTGATACCGATCTAACATATCATAACCACATCAAACAAGTACAAGTACAAAATCCGAAAAAGGGCTGGCCTTGGTGCCTTAGACCCTGTTAATAGAGTGAGGATAACTCACCTTGAAATTCCGGACGGAACCATGAAATCATGCTCCCGAAACACCGCCCCAAACTCAACACCTATAACCATCAATGATCCAATTCATAAATGTCCGCTTACTAATTACTCTCAAAAGTCAAACTGGTCAACCCTTGGTTCGAGGTCAAAGTCAACTATCAAGGTCAACAGTCCATGTTGACCTCAACTCTTCGAGTACCCTCAGCTACTCATTGAGTTCCTTACATAACTTGCCAACTCGCCGAGTCACCATGCCACTCGTCGAGTCCAAGACAATCTTCATCAGACTCGTCGAGTTGTTCATCCAACTTGTCGAGTTCATGACCATCTTCATATGACTCGCCGAGTCTACCATGCGAATCGTCGAGTCCCTTCAGTCCTTCATCCATACAGATGCTTTTTAAGCCATGCCAAGGCTCCATACAACAGATCCAAGCTCCCAAGGCATGCTTATCACGTAAAGTTGCAAGGCATGCAAACTTTACGTGCATGCAAGGCTCTAATGACTCAAAATGCCAAAACCAATCTAAATTTGGGATTTTACACTTAAGGAGGGGTTCATGCTTGCCAAAGCTGATAGCTTTATGGACCTATAAATCAAAGAGAGTTCAGATCTGAAGTTACAACTTCATATCTAAGCTCATACCCAAGAATAGCTTCATAACCAAGCCAAGAAGTCCTAACTTCATCCAAAGAGGTCTAGGAAGTAATGAGGCCAAGAATCATGAATTGATACATCAAATGAAGCTAGCTGAGATAGACATCATACCCATAAACATTCTTGCTTCCAACTTGTTGATCTTCAAGCTTCTTGCATCAAGGTCTTCTTTCCAAGCTTGAAATTTACACTAATATGGAGCACACACACACGAATTAGGGTTTCTGGACCTTCAAGAGGCTGCAAAGGAACTAAGGGAGGCTAAGGATCCCTTAAATAGGGGGCCAAACCCCGAAAATTAGGGTTTCACCCTCTAGCTCCAACTCGTTGAGTCACTCTTCCGACTCAGCGAGTTGGTCACTTAAACACGTGGCCTAAACCCGCTGCTACTCGACGAGTCAGGCAACCAACTCGTCAAGTAGATCTTGAATTCATGAGAATTCATAACCATAAATTAGTATTCGAGAAGCGGGGCGTTACAAAATGTGGACGGAAAAAAACTCAGTGACTAAATGTGTACAAATCGAAAAATATATTACCCTTTTAAGTCATTATCCCTTTTTTATTTCCTCCATTTCTGCCATCTCAACTTCCTTTTTGCTTTTTATTTTATTTTACTAGAGTAAAGTATAAAATAGTCCGTAGAGTATTGTTTATTGATTTTTGGGTTCAAAATTCTAACATAAATTACAAAATAGTCCAAATGGATATTAATATATTTTTGAAAAAATTTGACGAATGGTACTTTAACTTTAAAAAAATTTCTTGAGATGGTCCTTATGAAACTTTTTTCCCTGGGATAGTTCCTATGGAGCAAACCTTAAACACAAATTGTCCTTATCGTGGATGTCCATTAGATGAATCCGTTAAGTTGCAAAATTTTGGATAACGACAATTTGAGTGTTGTTATTCAGACACAAAACCATTGTAATAAAGTCAAAAATCACATATGTTTGTGTGAAACTTGTTTGTCAAAACCTGAAATCAATTACAGTTATTAATAAAGTTTTTATTAATATTAATATATCAAATTATTTTTCATATAAAACGATGTCCATATATATACTCTAAAGTTAATCATATTTTACTTTATACCCTTCAAGTTATATAAATCTATAAAATTATATTTTAATTTTTAATTAATGTTTTAATATATTAGAACTTCATATAATATGTGTTTTTCAAACACTAAAATATGATATTTAACTAGGTAATATAAAAAGTTAAAAAAAACTATTCAACTCTTATTTTCATAAATTACAAAGTATACTCACAAATAAGAGGTAACTCCACAGCTTCGAAAAGTCTCATGTCAATACTATTAAACATAAAATCGACAATAGAAACTCAAAAACTTTAATGTTTGTTTATAATTTGATTAATTTAGTACCATAATTACACCCTCGCCTAAAAGTTAACATTATATTTAGATTAGATGATATTATCAATAACCTAAAATCATAACAAAAAAAAGTTTATTTTGTCACATCATTTTTAAATTATAGATTTGTCTCTGGTTATGGCATTTTGTTATAAAACTGTTATACCATAATTAGCCTCTCAACTAAAATTTGATATTA
Organism: Lactuca sativa; assembly: GCF_002870075.4. Classification (NCBI taxonomy): domain Eukaryota; kingdom Viridiplantae; phylum Streptophyta; class Magnoliopsida; order Asterales; family Asteraceae; genus Lactuca; species Lactuca sativa. The sequence goes on from NC_056628.2 coordinate 9,434,227, forward strand.
CTATAATTCTGGAGTAGCTCATATCTCATAAAAATGTTACAATGAGTATTTTTAACAAGATGGTAGTAAGTGAAAACTGTAATATTTATTTATTGTAAACATGCTTGATAAACAAAATAGTTGTATATATATGTTTTTTTTTTAATATGTATTTGTGTGACTATATTAATAATGCAAAAGAAACTAGATCCCATCTAAATGACTAAATATCATATTTTTATTAATCTCATATCTAAAGATTAATAATCAACTAACTACACCACCTATGAGAGAGAGAGAGAGAGAGAGAGAGAGAGAGAGAGAGAGAGAGAGAGAGAGAGAGAGAGAGAGAGAGAGAGAGAGAGAGAGAGAGAGAGAGAGAGAGAGAGAGAGAGAGAGAGAGAGAGAGAGAGAGTTTCTTAATAAAATATAAAAATATACATAAAAAGAAATTTTAATTAAAATAACAATATAAAAAAAAAGATAAAATTGCAAAAGTGGTCCCTGTGGTATGTATTTTTAGGGGGTTTTAGTTCAAACCACGACTTTTTTAGATTGATGGTACTTTTGAGCTAGTTTCATTGTGTTTTTTGGTCCATCTGAAAAGTAAAATGACTGTAATATCCTTTGGATCAATCGTGTAATTTTATTTTATAATTATAAATATAGGCAAAAAGTTAATTAGTTTGAACCAGAAATTAAAAATAAACAAAATTAGTTATATTAGATACGACAGAAATTACATTAAGTATCATTAGATAGACAATATATTTTTTAACATTTACTTTGATTGATTTGATTAACGTGGTTTTGACCTTTACAAATGGTTTTTATTATGGTGAGGATAGAATGCCCCGATAATTTATGTCATTTTGTTAAACTTGTTTAAAAACCATTTGTGAAATTTTATACAATAATCATTTGAAATATTACAATGTTAGTCTTTCACTTTTTTCTTTTTACATTTCCGATCATCTTTTTTCACAACTTTGTTATTATATATTTTTTAAATATTTAAATAATTTTGTTATCTAGACTTTATCTAAAATATTCAAACTATAATACATAATTAAATATTTCGTTTTCTATTTTTTACCTAAAAACATTTGAAGCATAAAAACATAATTTCATTACTTTTAATTTTTAGTTTTATCTTCATTTATATATATATATATATATATATATATATATATATATATATATATATATATATATATATATATATATGAAAAAAATGATGTGTTATTATAAAAAAATACATTATTATAGAAATAATAGTACGTTGCTGTTTTATTTTAAAAATATAAATATATAGTTTTGAGTTAAAGATAAAAGTAAGTTTCAGTTTTGATTTCATAATATAAACACAATAAATTTTATAATGCTTCGATATAAAAATTTTAAAAAATTATTTGGTTTTATCAAATTTTGAATATATTTCTGAATAAGACATAAACTTCTCAAAGAAAAATTAAAAAAGTGCGTGCTAGCTAATACTTAATTATGTTGCTACACATGTTAAGATAATTAACTATATGAATAATATGACATTAATTTTGTTAAGTTCATTTTATTTAACAAAAAATAAAAATATTTTATATATTTGTATAAAATGAATTAAACAGAATTAATGTAATATTAAACAGAATTAAACGAAAATAATATGACATTAACTTCGTTAAAAGCTTGAGACTTCACATTGTCGTCAAGTCCATGCTTAATATTATTTAGAATATTGCACATAACAGATGAAATTTCACCTCTCTCAATGTATTTTTAATTTGTATATTTTTGAAATTTAACATTACTAATTTTAAATTTTACATTTAAAATTAAATACAAAAATAACATTTCATTAAAATAAAACATAAACTGCTACAAACGGTAAATAAAAGAGTAAATTACATGAATGGTCCCTATGGTTTGGGGTAATTTATGCGTTTGGTCCCTAACTTATTTTTTTTATTCGGAAGGTCCCTACTGTTTGTTATTGTTATGCGTTTAGTGCCTATTATTTATTTTTGTTACGCGTTTGATCCATTTCTTACCTAAAAACACTACTCTCTCCGTCCCAAAATTATAGTACATCTTTCCTTTTTGGTTTGTCCCAAAATAATCGTCCACTTCTTAAAATAAATAACATTTTTACCAAAATACCCCCTCATTATTACTTAACCAACTAAGCATTTAATGGAACATTAAATGCAAAGTAAGGATAAAAGTATCAATTTATTATATAAAGTTAGTGGTAGTTAATGTTTTTCTTAATTTGTGTGTTTTTGTCCGTGGACAATAATATTGGTACGGAGGGAGTATTATTTAAATAAAAAAATGGTGGGGTAGGTAAGGTAAGGTGAGAGAGTGGGGTTAGGGGAGTGTTTATTGACATAAATTAAAAAAAATCAAGGGCAAAATGGTATTTTTAAGTAAGATAGGGACCAAGCACGTGACAAAAACAAACAGTAGGGACCTTCCGAGTTAAAAAAATAAGTTAGGGACCAAACGCGCAAATTTCCCTAAACCATAAGGACCATTCATGTAATTTACTCTAAATAAAATGACAAATAATTAAAAATTCAAAGACAATAATTTAAATCATAAAACAATAATTAAAAGCTTAAAATGAAATTCAAAAGTCTCAACTTCATTTCTTTGAAAATTTTCGTTTCTCAAAAGCATCGATCTCAGTAAACCTCCGATCAAATATTCATGTGGATTAAGATAACATTTTTGTGTTTTTATTCATAAATTGTTTCATAAACACAAATATGGCAACGGAAGACCTTGATTTTGAAAAAAAAACCCTAGTTTTATTCCCACCAAAAGATCATTTTGCAAGACTTAGAAAGATAAAAACAACCATAGAAAGAAAAGTGTTACAACCTTTGAAGACCTTGATTCTCATGGGAGATTGGAAGTTGACCAACTGTTGAATGAAACTTCAAGGTAGAAGTTATCTAGAGATATCCATCAACAATAAATCAACTTGATAAGATGCTAGTTTTCTTCTTGTAATAGAAGAATCACTTAAGCTCTTAAAACAAAGAAACTAGTTTGCCTTAAAAGAGAATACTCAAGTATCATCTTCATCTTTATGTTTTTAACACTTTAAGAGACAAAACCTACAGAGAATATGGATATGGGAAGCCAAAATTTTCGTGGGCTTTAGCTTATGAAAGAAAGGAGAAAACTAGTTATTTTAAGTCCTTATTTTAAGCCTTTATCCATAGGTCTTAGCACTTTAAGATCCATGCTTTATTAAATCAAAGTCATGCTTCTAAAGCATGGTACATGGAATAAACTAATCAAAAGAAGACTAGTTGTGATCTCCCCTTACTGTTAGGATTGTATAAAAAAAGTGAAGAGTTTTAAAAAAAACTTTCTATCTTTGATAACTCATATATATATATATATATATATATATATATATATATATATATATATATACACACACACACACACATACACAAGACAAAATCATTTTTTATCCAAAAATATGTACATGGCATAATGAATCATACCTTATGATATATTATGATGTGTTTTGATACTTAACATTAAAAATTAATATTTCCATGAAATAAATAATTTCCAATCGATGACAAGAATTATATTTATTTATATAGGATCAAATTCTTAGAAATAATATATTTGTATCAGTTTGTTGTTAGTGTGACCCTTTATGATCATATATTATCTTGCAATATCATCCTATAATAACTCTTGGGTATATATATCTTTCAATCTCCTACTTGCACAAGACTCATCATAGATTGATATAGACAATGGTGAACGTCTAGCAACATTTCAATACCCCCAGTAATATATGAATTAGTGCCATTCTATCAACATCCAATTCCTAAAAACTCAAAGTTTCAGTTGATGTATAAGGTAAGTTAATAAGTTATCCATTTGTTGCATACATCTTGTTGAACATGAGACTTGGATTACATCAGTCTCATTTGGAGTTCAGCTTTGGGTAACACATGTTATATGTCTAACTATCAACACATAAGAGGAACAAATCACACCTTGACTACATAATCCTCTTGCATAGTTCACATCATACCTAAAAATGGCTTATCTAATTGCCCAGTTAAGGATCAATATTTAACCATATCAAAGAACCACACTCACTACACTTAAGTCTCATTATGTATCTCAAGTGTTAAGGATACAAATATAGTACCTTTTAATAAAGTATCACTCATAATAGGGATCTGTAAGGTGATCTTGATGCGGGTCTATTCAGTACTAGTTCTTTGAAAAACACCTATGAAACTTGGTTACAACCACTTGCCTACTTTCATCTGATGAGAGTCAACCAATCTAATTCATATTATTCTTATTTCATAATTGCTCCCACAATTATAACCGACTATAATATTTTAGAATAATAAGATTATTCATGGATTAAACATGTTAATATACAATGTAACAAGTATTGATGTGATGATCATATCCCAATATATCAAGACAATATATAATAGTTATTGTCTAAATGTTCCAATATCGAAATACTAAATCTAAATCAAAATTCTATTTCTAAAATCATAAAGCCTTACAACTGAAGTGTATCCATTAATACGTAGTTCAAAAGAAGGACTTTATTTGTAACGACCCAATTTTCACAGCCAAAAATTTCATTTTTAATTAAACATTTTGCAAAACATTTGCAAATAAACAACATTCGATCATATCGTTTCTTAAACATATTACGTGTCTGAAAACCAAAACATGGAATCAACCATAGTGTCAGAGTACAAATCTCAGGACAATCTCATAGTGCGGAAAAACAAGGGGGTGTGTATGATGTGCCGCTACCGTGCTAGCTCCTTCCCCTTCGCTGAAGAGGTACCTGAAACCAAAACTCTAAACTGTAAGCACGAAGCTTAGTGAGTTCCCCCATAATACCACATATCATACAATCATATAAGGAACAGCTAGGAGATACGGGCCTCGTCCACACTCATGGAGATACGGGCCTCGCCTACACCCCGCTAACTGGGAGATACGGGCCTCGCCCACACTCCGCTATCTAGGAGATACGGGCCTTGCCCATACTCCACTACTAAACCATAACATACAAGTATCACACAGACAATGTGTATAAACAATTCTACCACACTAACATATATCATCATCAGACTCAACTAAGAGATACGGGCTCTGCCTACACTCCGATACTATCATATCGTCTATACGGGCCGACCTTGGTGCCTTAGACCCGTTCCTACTGGAAGGAAACTCACCTCGAAAAATAGCTACCAAAAGTCTAACTGTTGAACGTCTGACTGCTGCACCGATAATCCTCCGGCTACAAATCCATAAACATAGATTAGCCACTCATAAATACCATCAGATTAAATGACTGACCCACCTATGGTCCAAGGTCAACTCCTTGGTCAAAATCAACTTCCAGTTGACTGGACTCGCCGAGTTATGGCACAGACTCGCTGAGTCCTTCTCTTACTAACCTGGTCCTACACGCCAAGTCCCTCTTCCCGCTCACTGAGTCACCCTCAACTCACTACTTGGGATTATAGAACCGACTCGCGATCCGACTCGCCGAGTCCAAGAACAACTCGCCGAGTCCCACGAGCAGATCTCCTACTCGATTCCATATCCTCCTCACAACATCCTTTATGAGGATTTGGGTTTCTGGGACTATTGCTACACGTTAAATTGCTAATTCTGCGTGTAGATGCGAAGGGTTGGACCTTCTACACTTAAACCCGTCTTAACTCAGTAACAGTTCATATCACTCGCCGAGTTTGAAGAACAACTCGTCGAGTACCAGGCAATCTTCAAAGGACTCACCGAGTTGTTCACCCAACTCGTCGAGTCTAAGACCATCTTCATAGAACTCGCCGAGTTCCACTTTGGGACTCGCCGAGTCCCTTCGACCCATTTCCCATACAGACCAAATCTAAGACATGCAACGCTTCCAAACCATAGATCTATGATCCTAGGGCATGCTTATCACGTAAAGTTGCAAACTTTATGTGCATTCATGGCCCTATAAGCTCCAAAAGGCAAAACCAAGCTCTTAATGAGGTCATACACTCAATGGGGACCTCAATCACTTCAACCACAGAAACTTTATACTTCTAATACGTCCATAAGGTCTAGATTTGAAGTCCTTTCGGAACATAGAGCACAAATACATGGAGTTTGAGGTTTTAGGGCTTGAAAACCACTAATTTGGGACAAAAGGGGATCTAATGAACTAGTGATCAAGGTAAGAACTTTTCTACCTGAATGGAAGCTTCTCTCAGTGAAGATTCCGGATCTACCTCCCCTCCTTGCACACTTCAACCTATTCCTTCTTCTCCTAAGCTCTAAACCTTCTTCACAAAGCCAAGAACACTCTCAAGAACAAAATGGGGGCTAGGGTTTCGCTTTACAGCTCTCTGGAAGAGTTAGGTACAAAAGAGGCCAATTTAGAGCGTTTAAATAGGGTGCAAACACCCGGATTAGGGTTTTTGCCCAAACAGGGTCTACTCGCCGAGTCCGGGGACCGACTCGCCGAGTCCAAAACTTGGAACCCGCGCCTCATCCCGCTTCTACTCGGCGAGTTGGTCCTTCAACTCGCCGAGTCCAAGGCAAAAATGCAAGAAATAAGAATTTTAATTACAAAGAATACGTACCGGGAACCAGGTGCTACATTATTAATGGGCCTGACTAAATTTAATTTTTGCAAATTCTACGAATACCATCATCTCGTTATTTGACTTTACTCTAGGTACAGTTAAATATCTTGGAGAATACAATTGGTGTTTTTACGTGACATGGGGTCTCTTAGCTTGATTAAGTATACTCATGAAGTCACAAATATTTCTATGTGATCCTTGAATGGTAGAAATAAACATAGTTTTTTTTCAATGAACCCATTCATCTAATCATATTTGATTTCAACTTATGAAGTAGCAGTGTATTTTTATTTAGTATATTATGCAATTATGTTTTACTTAGATCTCATTTCTACAAAACTTACTCCCCATTCTTGAAGTTGGAATATTTGTATTTCATTTATATAATAAAGATAACAATGTCATAGATAAGTTTGATTTAAAACAAGTTTAAGTCAAAAGTGCTTACATATAGAACTTAATTTTATTTATAAAATATTGATATTTACATTATAGTTTTATTAAGAGATCTAGCCTCATAAATAGAAGTTAATCATTTCAAAATATGACTATTATTGTTATAAAAAACGATCAAGTAAATAATCAAACATTTAAATAAAATAACTGAGACATATATATATATATATATATATATATATATATATATATATATATATATATATATTTATCTACGCATGCTAAATTTAAAACATACAGTGTTCCAAAACAAACATTGTTTTCTTTTACAAGTAATTTATGTCCTAAACATAAATAATAAACTAAACTTCGAGAGTGAAGTTCCAACTTGCTTGTGCTCAGTTGGTTACTCTTCTGTAATTATCTACAAGAAAGTTACAAATATTAAATTAACATTTAAGTATCACATACTTGAGTGTTAAATGAAAAGTATGGGTTATATCTAGTAAATACTTGATACTAGTCTCTTCCAGACTTTCCTTTCAGATAAGATGAGCAGTTCCTCTTCTAGTGTCCAGATTCTCCACAAAAGAAACAAGATCCATCTATCTAGGCCTTCTTGGATTTCTGGGGCTTAAATGTGTTCGGTCCATAAAACATGGGTTTCTTAGATCACACACAGTTACTCTTCTCATCCTTGCATTATTCCATTGTTTGAACAAGTTTAAAACAAATATATATATACATATATATATATATATATATATATATATATATATATATATATATATATATATATATATATATATATATATATATATATATATATATATTATCCAAGACTTCTTGGAAGTCAGGAATAACTATTCCTAGTGTGATGCTAGCAGCATGTGGAGCATCACAATGATGCCTTTACTAGGTATCATGTTCAACTCTATTGCTCAAAACAAGTTGTTTAGGATTAGGACATTTAAATGTATACAATTTTACATCTCTCATGAGATTGTCTGTTAAGACATGAACCCATTCATTTGATTCCAATCCCGTAAATATCGATTATCAATTATATTCTATTATATAATTCCAAGATTTATGAGATCGCTAATAACAAATTTATTTAGACATGTTTGATCTCATCCATGTCTCATAACTCTCTTTTTTAGGTGACATTTATCACAATAGATTTCCAATCAAATCATCCAATTTGAAAATTTTATGTAATCGACCTATAACTTGGTTATAGAAATTGAAAAAACACCATGGCCATCAAAAGACAACACTACGTGGTTGAGTGACCTTTATCCTACTAGTGCATACAGAAATGTACGAGTGTTCTTTAAAAATTATTGCATAGATTTGAGGTTGGTAAATGGTCTTTGATGTTTTTATAATTCTAGTTTAAAAAATATATTATATCATGGTTATTTCATACATCCAATAAACCATGGGTATACTTAAAAAAAAAACTTATTTTATGTAAAAATCATATTTTAACAATGTTCTTTTGATAAAATCTGACTTTATAAAATCGACGTGGTCAAATATTAATAACTAGTATTAAGTCAAACGTTTGAGCGCTTTAGAATTATTATAAACCTTTTAATAAAACTCTCTTTTATAAAATAAGGTTTGAAGTTTGATAAGTTTACAAATCTCTATTTTAGACTAAGATAATTTTAATATCGAAATTTTATCTATTACTAGTTTTAACGATAAAGCTTGTTTTAATTTTAATACTATTTTACCATCTTATGTTAAAAATGTAAATTTCATTAGAACCAAACTCCTTTGTGATGTTTCTTTATGTTCAAATATTATTTTTCATTTGAAAAAATAATTTATCAACCATAACATAATAATAACAATATAAAAATTAAAAAACACAAACATGTTAAAAACATATATGCATAAACCAACCAACTATTGACATTTTGTGAGTCCATTCCTAAAGGGATCACAAAATGTCATCAAAATGGCAAGTCCATTCCTAAAGGGACCAACATCTTCTAGTAATGTTATTGTAGAAGCTTCCACTTAAAAAAACACTCATTACTTGCAAAAAGTTGAAAAGTTTATTGAAAGTAATAATTAAGCAACATGCAACACTTTTAGGAAGTGTCGCAAAAGGTCCAACAACCCTTAAGGAAATAGCTAACAGTGACTTCTTTGGCGACTGTTTTAGGAAGTGTCACAATTTTCCCTACAACTTATAAGTTGTGAAAATTCACTTTTGGGCTTCAAAAAATATATAGCTCCATCTTCATTTCTTGTTACATGTTTGTACAAATAAATTATTTATAAAAATTAATCTATTACTTACAAAAGTAAATGAGGAAAAATAATCTATTTAATTATTACATACCATATGAATAAATAAATTACTATAACCACTTTTTCAACAAATCAATACAAATAACAACACAAAGGTCATTGACTAGTTTATATATATCATACATTATTATATACTCAAAATTATATAAAACAACTCTTTGTTTTTCTAAGACAACTTTTATGACTAAAAAGATGCATATAAACTTCTAATCACAAAATAATAATTATAAACATTTTAAAAGTGGGTTATTGACATAAAGGCACATTAAAGTTTTACCTTTGGTTTTAAATGACCATTCAATATTTTTTTGGACCTGTTAGACCATTAAACTCAAAAATTACCTGTCTAAAATACCATTCTACTCAAAATTTGTAGGTTTCCCCGGTTACATTATTGTGTGAATATTGACTTATGTTGAAAGATATCGATGACACTGTATGGTATGTGGTATGATGGGGGAACTCACTAAGCTTTGTGCTTACGGTTTCAGTTTTTGGTTTCAGGTACCTCTTCATCTAAGGGGAAGGAGCCGGCGGCGTAGTATGGCACCACACACACAAATGATTTTCTGCACGGTGTTTTCTGGGATTGTACTCTGATATGACATTTGATCATGGTTGTGGGTTTCAAATATGATACTTGATTTTGAGATGACGTGTTTATACAATATTTTTTAATGAATGTTTTATGAATTAATTAATCAAAAATGAAATTTTTGGGCTTGAATTTCGGGATGTTACACTTACTTGAGATCGGTCGATTGCATGCACCACACCCTTTCTTGTATTAGAAAACTTGTTTTTCCCTTTTTAAATCACTTCTGTTCATTCTTGAACACTTACCAAATTCTCAGTTTGAGCTCAGACACACCCGAGAGTACGTCTGAATCCCTCAAACCAAGGCTTTGATACTAACTTGTAACGTCCCAAACAAAAGACCCAAAAATTTCATTTTAATTTAATAAATCAGTATTCCAAAAACATCATCAATACAAACTTGATAAAAAAAAGTGTATAAATTGACCTATAAAATCAGAGTGAATCACAAAACATGGAACGAGGTGGTGTGTGCTTTGCAATCATCCCGAGCTCTTACTTTTGAAACCAGGAACACCTGCAACATAAAGTAAAAACCGTAAGCACAAAGCTTAGTGAGTTTCCCAAGATACCACATACCATACATACAAAAATCACATATTGGGCCCCCGCCCTCCATTGTGCCTCGCCAGGTATCGAGTCCCACTCGGCCTCGCGCCCCGCCCGACATCAAGCCCCGCTAGGCTTCGGGCCCTGCCCGACATCGAGCCCTGCTCGGATTACAGATCTATTAATCACCAGGCCCCGCCTGACATTGGGCCTTGCCCGATACACACATAACCATATAAACATATAAACATATAACCTTACTAGCACATGTAATAATCACAAAGACTATAGAATACCATACAGTCATCGAGCCCCGTCCGACATCGGGTCTTTCCCGGTAAGCATAAAAACAAATACTAATGACTAGCATACAATATACTCATCAGGCCCTGTCTGACATCGGGCCCCGCCCACTATACACATACGATATATCAAGGTTGTAAAAATCGTTTGACAGTAGCTCGACGGTCGACTGGTGTTAAGGGATTAGTCGGTCTTGGCGGGGATTAATCGATGATTAATCAGGGACCATAGATTATTAATAAAATATTAAAATTAATTAAATATTAATATATCTTAAGAAAAACAAGTACTTCAAAATTAGAAAATAAGAAAAATTGTAATTTGGAAATACGAAAATATGAACATTTTGGTATAGTATTTGAAAATTTGAAATTTTTGGAGTAAAAAAAGAAAGTTGGTTTTTTGAATTTTTTTAAAATTTTTTGATCTTTTTTTGACTTTTGATGACTTTTGTTGACCGATTAATCCCGCCAAGGCCGATTAATCCCGCCAAACCCGATTAATCCTAAATTTCCGATTAATGCCCTAATCCTTGACGGTTGGAGAACGTCAAGCGATTAATCCACGATTAATCGCCGATTAATCCCGATTTCTGCAACCATGCGATATATATATATATATATATATATATATATATATATATATATATATATATATATATATATATATATATATATATATATATATATATATCACATAATCTTTCTAACACGCACCACAATCATAAAATAACAGCGTACGATTCAGTCATCAGACCTTGCCCGACATCAAGCCACGCCCGATATACATAGTAACACATAATGCATACAAGGGTCACATAGACTCCTAACATCCTAATATAATAACAAGGGCCGACATTGGTGACTTAGACCCGCTAACCCAGTAAGGAAACTCACCTCGATATACGTGTAGGTAACCACAACAATAATGAAGAACTCCACAGCTTCAACTCACTTCTAATCACCTATAAGAATATACTCTAGTCAATACCTGATCACATGTCATAGTCACTTGCAATAGTGACAGCTTCACATGAAATGACGATTAGAGTTAAGTAAGAACACTCAACCCATTAAGAACCTAATAACCTATGGGTAGGACTAATTAAGGTTTGACTTAGTCATTCTCGGGTGAAATAGTAATCCAATTGACAACCCAATTACACGTCCAATCGTTGTCCAAAATAGAGCTCCCCGATTCTAGGGTTTTTCACATAGAATGATAACTAGGGTTAGTGTTCCACACTTAACCCCTTAAGGACTTAATCCATTAAGTCCAATATTGCATTAATTTAATTGTATGGGCATTATTAAGTATTATTAAATTTTAATTAACAACTTTAACGCGGGTCATGACCAACTCCAAAAACTAGGGTTTCTTGACATTCGGGCTTTCTAAACCCTAACTAGGGTTTCCAAATCCTTAAGTTAGATGATTAATTAATCAGATAAATATATATTAAATATATCGGGCACCACCCTTTGCCTCCTCGGGAAGTGGTGGTTGGCGGCGGTCTGCGACGACAGCCACCCGCATACGACGGTGGTTCGAGTGATAACTCCCACAATCCAAACACACATACAAGTTCTTACATCATTCACACACATTAACACCAAAAGAATATCAAAATGTCCAATATGGCCTCCAAGATGGCGGCAGAAGGTTGCAACCACCACCTCATGGTGGTGGTGGTGTGCTTTCATCACTTCTTACTAAGAAATGCTTATACAACATCCACCATTAGAACACACACACAAACACACACAGCCACCCACACATGGTGGCTGGTGGTGACAAAAAAAGCAGAAAGAGCGGCAACCACCATAGTCGGCTGCCATGGTGGCTCTCTTCAACTTCCGGCCAGCCAAAATACACACACAAGTCACGATTACAGCAGTGATACACACATACACGTACGTGAAGCACGAGCACTCACTGAAACACGTACACAACTTAGCTTCCTTCTTGGTGGAAGGCGGTGATGGATGATGACCATAGCAACCAAAGGGTCGTTTGAGTGGTGGTAGCGACGGCTAGCAGCGGCCTGAACAAAAGCGGAGAGGGGAGAACAGCATTTACGGCAGAGAGGCGGTTGCGTCCGACACCGATCGCTGCAGCAACCACGACGTCTGTCGTCAGTCCTCGTCCTTAACCACAACGGAAACAACAACGATGACCCTCGACTTGGCGGTTCCTATCTTCAACGTCAGCGGTGCAACAACGGTCTCGAGTGGCTCACAGTGGCGACGTAGTTGACGGCCGCGACTAGATATGAGGGGGGGTGTGATAAGGTGGCAGCTGGGATGATGTAGGGTTAGGGTTTGGGGGTTCCGCACTCTTAAAAACGAGAGGGGTAAGGAACACGGGTTCAAGTCCTGTGTTTTACCAAACTTGGATGCATTTTGCCGACATTTGTCCCTATCTCAACAATTCCTTTTCAATTTAAATCCAATAATCACTGAACAACCCTCGCTTCATAAAATCCTTTACATTTCAAATCCTAATGTTACAATATAGACCCCATATTCTGGAAATTATCTCATTTAACTCCTTATAGCTAACACTGTTAAATTATTACGGATTTAAGGATAAATTAAAATAATATAGTATAGGGAAAATGACACGGTAGCACATGAAAGTTTTGGCATTTGGCTAATTTGGTCACTAAAGTTTTGTTGGTACATTAGACCACTAAAATTCATTTTTACCTTTTAATTACACCATTATCCAAATAATTAGAGGGTTTGCCGGTTCAAGTACGTATGTGGCAGGGTGATGTGTCCAATAAGCTTACCTGGGATACTGATGTGTCGAAGAAGCTGGAACGTCGCGATCACAAAGCTTTACCCCTTCTTGCACTTGAACATGAGTCACTTGTAGCTGATTCCTTGAAGTGGATGAGCTCGAAGACATTGTTTTTCAGGATGGAAAGAGTCGGTGGAAAGGATTTGGCTTTTCAAAAAAGGGTAAGAAACATTTTTAATAGTGGTCCGATTTAGGGTTTCAATTAATAAGGTTTGTTGGACAAGTCAGCTTCTTCGACACATCAGTTTCCCAAGTAAGCTTATTGTACACGTCACCCTGCCACATACGTACTGGAACTGGAAAACTATCTAATTTTTTGACTAATGGTGTAATTAAAAGGTAAAAATGGAGTTTAGTGGTCTAATGTACCTAAAAAAAAAACTTTAATGACCAAATTATCCAAATGCCAAAACTTTCATGTGCTACAGTGTCATTTTCCCTATATTATACATCTCAAGGTTTTAGGGCTTATTATTTATTTACTTATCTTATTTTAAATGGAATGTTACAATTTGAAATGAACAATTAATAGGTTGACAATTGACATGATAGGTGGATATAATATTAATGAGGAGTTCTAATAGTATGTCATTTGTCAACAGGAGAATAAACATATTATTTTTTTAGAATAGGAAGATATATATATATATATATATATATATATATATATATATATATATATATATATATATATATATATATATATATATATATATATATATATATATAATTTTCTTAAAAGCATTACAAATTATTAATAATAACTGCATAATGCACATGCTAGTTATACAATTCCATTCATATTGTCGACTTTGACCCAATAATATGTTGATATACGATTTTTACCTATTAGACTCCCTCGTCACAAGATGATGATCATAGTATACACCATATTTTTTTATGTGTGACTCTTATTGGATTAAATTAAAAATCTAGTATGGAACATTGATGTGTTATGTTTATATTCAAACTCTTACAATCTTCCACTTATGCAAGACATTATATTCTAATGACCTCACATACTTTGGAAACCATTAGCTTACATGTTCTCTCCCACTTATGTCAACTCATACAAAAATATGGTCCCAAAAGGAGGATCTATGATACCACTTTTGGGTTTCAATTAAGTTATCATGCTAATAACATGCATCATAAATATAATACAAAATGAAATTATTACCAACCATTAAACTATATAAGCGTATAAGACAAACCACTGGAAGTACAATGCATCACTTATGTGGAGTACACTCTTAATGATGCAGGTTTGAATTCCATAAAAAAGTAGGACCATACTTACTCTCGTCATTAGATTCACACACACATACATATACAATCACAATGTCATGATAGTCTGCTAGAATTGATGATCAAGGCTTCATAATATAGTTCAAGAAACTGGTTGTTACTTGAATTACATTGTACTCATCAATGTGTAAGCTGCACCATGATGAATGAGAGAATGAAATTCCCTTTTAATTGAGATATTGCGTATGATAAGATAGATAAAAGTTCTTATTTTTCTGGTATGTTGCTCCGCGAGTAAGGAGCGATAAAAGCTACACTTTTCTTAAAATCCTTAGGAATACAAGAACCCTATTTGATAACTAGAAATCATCCAAGATGGCCCTTAGGTCAAACACATATCACATCCTTTAAATAGGGAAAAACTAGGATTATGCATTTGACATGCAAATACCACATCTCTTGCCTATGTATGAGCTTAATTACAGAGACTTGGTCCGCCTCAAGCCATTCCCATTGTGTCATGTTTTGTAGTTCATGGTGCTCATTCCTCATAACCATTATAAGATGTTGTTCTTTACAGGAAAATATTCATACCGAACACTAACACATGTTGCACGACCCTAATGGGATCAAACTGACAATAGAATAGTGGTATCACTATAGTATATTATGGTTATTTGCATACTCTTACTCATGCAAACTATCTCATACATGATTATAGTATATGGTAGTCATGGCTTAACCATACTGAAAAATCATTCCGCTTTTCTTTTTTTCATCTAAAAAAGAGGATCGTCGTTTTTTAGGATACACAAGCCATGAAAAAAGAAGGTGATATATGTAGGTAAGATCAAAAGTTTTCATGTGTGGTTGTATGACGAGTAAAAATGAAATAGTCTCTAGAAAAAACCTTCTGAGAAAAAACAAAGGATCGATGTGTGGAAATAAGTTGATAAATTTAGGTTTTAGTGGAAACAAAAAGAAGAGGATTTTGAATTTCATGCATAGTATCATTATAAACTTTTAATTATAGAATTAATTATTATATAATTTTATTATAAGTGATTCATTTATGTCATACAAATTTGTTATATATATCTCCATATACTTGCACCTAAAGCTCAAGCGTAATCACTTGGTGGTAGTTAAGCTCAAACTAAACTCCCATAATTCCTTGCCTAACATTGGATCCATAGCTTTCGATGATGGTTTCACCAAATTATTGTCAGAAAAGTACTCACCAGTTACACCTTTCACCTTTGGATTCAACGCCAGGTAGCATGTGGTTGCCGCTCCCTGAAAACCAAATTGATCGATACAAATTCATTTTGTTTAGTAAATGCAAATATTATTTCAACAAAATCAAAATTAAACTACAAACCTGTGAAACATCCTTGACCAAGTGTCTGAGAATCGCATTGCATAGAACTAAGGTAACAAAATGTCATTAAATAACATTTAAATCTGTTAGAAAATCGGGGTTTCGAAATTGCTTGGATTCACTGAAAGTCGTGATTGCACTATCAAATTGAAGTATTTCGATGGTTCTCGAAATCTCAATTAGAAAAAATTTAGTGATGTTCTGGAACAAAGAATGTGTGTAGTTATAATCTACTATTTTGAACCATATTAATGACCAAAAATGGGTATAATACCCTTTTCTGAAAACTGACAGCAAAGTTGCCAAAAGATAGTCTCAGAATTCTCACAAAAACTACCACTAAAAATGGTTATACGTCAGGGGTCAACCGTTAGGGTCAACATCAGGGACAAAATTGTTAGCTCAACCCCAACCCCACTCAGGGGGTCTGCCCCTTGGACCCCGTCAAGGGATGCCACCCCTTGGACCCCGCTACAAAGGGGCATTGCCCCTGAACCTCATTGGTTCATGGGTTTCACCCCTAAATGATAGCGTACTTTGAATCTTGAATAAATTCAAACAAGTGTGCACTCCGTACTAGCCTCAATTGTTTAATATTTATCAAGATTGCATTGGTCAACAAATTAATCTCATACACTTAAATAATATTAGTGATACAAATCACTAACAAAATCTCTTTTTAGTCAACCTTGGATTGCATACGTACCCTTGAAAATACCAAAATTACGGAAAATTTCAGTGACAATGAATCCGGGATGTAATGAATTCACAGTAATATTGATCCCTTCCTCCTGATCAAAATTGATGATGTGGTCAGCATAAGTTTTAATCAAGAAAATCGATCAGATCCCAAAAAGAAACTGAAATCACCTTCAAAAGCCTTGCTAACTCATTTGCGTGAAGTATATTAGCCAACTTCGATAGTCCATAGGCATGTATATGGCTATAACTGCAGAATACAAAGCCACATATATAAAACTGCATTAAACATCGGTCTATGTGCGCTACTTAGGATTGAAGTCAACTAAATCTGCAAAAAGATTTTTTTGTCTGTGACACTGATGAAGGCTTCGTAATTTCATTGTTTACCTCGATTCATCGTTAATTTGATCAGAAAAAGTTCCTTTGTTCACAAAACGATGACCAGTGGATGATACGTTGACGATTCTTCCTTCAACTTTCTGTTCAAACGAAGTAATCTTCATTGTCTCCAGCAATAGGTTCGTCAAAAGAAAATGACCTGATAAAAAAGCCCAATAACTGAGCGTTTTGATCTAATGTTTTCATGAAAACCAAAAAAGGAAAAAAAAATAACAATATAGTTGTAACTTGTAAGAATGTTCTTTTCTTAATTTTACTTCTGCATACAAAATGATTTCTTTGCATGGATTAAAAAATCAGTAACTTAACTCAAAAGTCAAAAGTGAATGCAACCAAACATACCTAAATGATTTGTTGCAAAATGTAGTTCGATTTTCTCTTCAGAAAGTGTGAAGTGTGGAGCCAAAACTCCTGCATTGTTGCTTACAACAAAATACACCAAATATTATATATAGCTTTTGACATAAATTTAATCATCAGTATGTTTTCTTACATTAGAATGTGTAGTGGAAGGCCTGAAGAACAATATTTGGTTGCAAAATCCCTTACAGATGCCTGAGAGCTGAGATCGAGCTCCATTACATCGACTTTAGCAGTAGGTGTTTCTGTAAGTATAGTTTCTCTAACTTGTTTACCGGATTCTATGTTTCTTACTGCCATCACTACATGTACACCACGCAAAGCAAGGACACGTGCAGTCTCAGCCCCGATACCACTCGTAGCTCCTAAAATTAGATACATATCACTATTTCTATACTTGTATCTATGATTTATTACTATTATTATTATTATTATTATATATTTTTTTTAAAGTATAAGTATAACAACAAAATTATACAACTTGGATACACATAAAAAGTAGATATATATAAAAAATAATAAAAACATAAGTACATAAATTTTGCACATGTAACACCAACAAAATAACAAATTTGACTTTTAATAAATCAAACAACATAAATGAAGTTAAAATTACAGCACCTTAGTTACAGGTAATTAACTGTGGTCGTATATATATATATATATATATATATATATATATATATATATATATATATATATATATATATATATATATATATATATATATATATATATATATATATATATATATATATATATATATATATATATATATATATATATATATATATATATATATATATATATATATATATATAGCTATGAAGATTCTCAAAGCCATCTTTCTTGAATATAACAAGTATATATATTTGCAATCATATAAAGATATGCAAGCTCAACAATTTATCAATAAGTAAATTTGAAAAAGAAAGAAAATATGAAACATTATATGTTACTATTAACTGGTTTATATCGTAAATTTGCTAAAATGAAAATTCATACAAATTGATTTATGCGATTTATCCAAAATAAAATGGTTGTACCAGTAACAATGGCGGTGAGACGAGATCCATCAACTCCGTGGGTAACTTCCTCTGCTGTTGAAGAAGATGAAAATCCTGATTCTCCTTTCCTTCCGAAAATCCACATTCTTTCAAATTATATTAATCTAAGCTAATCAGATGTTAATTATGATTGGGGAAGATTTTGTTCTTACTTTATCAATCGTAATTAACAAAGAGCACCTACAAGAAATGCTGAGTAGGACACCATAATATATTTCTTTGATTATTATATATATTTTATTTAAGTTCCCATATAAATTAGGGTTAAATATGAAATTGGGTCAAAATACTGTATTAGCCACTTTATTATTTTTTGCGTTTTAAAGTTCATTAACTTGTTTAGTTTGTGTGCATTTTATTTTTGTGACTTGACATAACAGTTTTTTTTTAGAATACACAATTCTTTTTTTTTTTTTTTTTTTTCTTTTTTGGCATTTTAAGATATCTTAATTTATGACATGTTTGTTAAAATCTTAATTATGATCTTAACCTTGATCTTAAGATTTTAAATTCTATAAGCCAAAAATAATATCGATCTCACTAAGATCTATCTAAATCAAGATTTATAGTAGGATCTTAGGATCCAGATTAGGATCTTAAGATCTTAACACGTTTGGTCCCACTTCTTTAGTTTTATTATATAACTGAACCTCAAATTTTTTTTTTTTTTCATTCAACTTGAAATCGAGCATTCTAAGTTGCAATATTCTAATAGATCATCATTACTTCATCTCGAATTAGGATACACTCTTGATATCCTGTTTGTGACCTTAAGCTTTTAGTTGTATATCATAATAATTTTTTTTTTGTAATTAAGATGGTTTCTTCCTAATTTTATGGTCTGCAACAACAAAAATTATGATTCATCTTTAAAAAGATAAAATCGATTTCATATCAACGTCTTAATCGCCATCAAGTTATAATGTATATATATTGCACATATAGGATCTTACAAGCAAATTTGAATAGATATTCATTTTGGTAGGATCTTCCGTCCCGATCCGATTTTACGATTATGATGTTGCAAAACATAAAACAATCTTGAGTAAAATCTTGATCTTGACAATATTGAATTATGGTAAGTTTATTTAGTCCTTTTAACTTTTTCAGATTTTCACATATTATTTTACCTAGTTTTTACATGTTTGTTCACAATTGCAATTTTACAACTTTATTTATACAATCATACTTAACTAGGAAATGCCCCAGTCGTGCCTTTGGCGTGTTTTTTATTTGTAATAGTAAAAAGTCACAGCGCCATTGGCGCGAGTTCGAATAAATTTCTTTCACAACTTAAGCAATTATTGTTTGAACCTCAAGAAGCTTTTGTTTGTGGTCTTGGATACAAGAACACAACGTTAAAACTTTTTGTTATGCAAACCTGTAATAAAATAAGAATTATTAAATAGTTTTGATTCTTATAATTCACAAAATTATGAGATTCTAAATAAAATTGAAACTCACTTGAACATAAAGGTGAAGATTCTACTTAAACCTTGATTGATTAGTTTTAAACTAAATAATTTTTTTGATAAACTTGAAATTGTTAATGCCAAGCAATTTTTTATAATGAATATCATATGATATAATAAAAACATGACAATAAGTCAATAATTTGTATGTCATTATTTTGGAGAAAATTAAAAGATTTGATAAAAAGGTATAGTAATAATAATTAAACTAAAGTTTTAAATATCTATAATGACTTTCAAGAAACATAAAATGACAATTTTTAAAACATTATAAAGATGAATGTGTGGGACATAGAGGCGTGTAGTGACAATAGTCAATAATAATAATAATAAATTATGAAATATATAGTCCAGGGACTGTATTGTAATTTTCATAAAATTAATCTTAATAAAGGAAATTGTGTTTATGGTTAAAATCGGCAACATGTCAAACCTAACGGACCAAAACTGACAACTTTCGAAAGTCTTAATCTTCTTTCCCATGTAAAACTGTAAAAACTTATGTGGCAAATTTATAAAGACAAAAAACTCATAAAACACCAATTTTTAAAACACTATAAAGACGAATGTGTGGGACATAGAGGCGTGTAGTGAAATAATAATAATAATAATAATAATAATAATAATAATAATAATAATAATAATAATAATAATAATAAATTATGAAATATATAGTCCAGGGACTGTATTGTAATTTTCATAAAATTAGTTTTAATAAAGGAAATTGTGTTTATGGTTAAAACCGCAACATGTCAAACCTAACAGACCAAAACTGACAAGTTTCGGAAGTCTTAGGCCCCGTTTGGTAGTTGCTGATTGAGAAAGTGCTGACTGGGAAAGGTCTGTCTGGGTAAAAAATCCTGACTGAATAAGAAATGTTGTTGTTTGATTGTATATCTGACTGAATGTGCTTAGTGATAAAAAATAACTATTTTACCCTTCTGTTATATTTAAAGCAATTTATCTATCATTGAAATTAACATCATCCTAAATAATAATAGAACAATTAAGGTCAACCTTGCCGACATAGTTTATACAAAAATAAATAAATAAATAAATAAATGAATTAAAAAAAATTCATATTTCATAGCTTATAAACAAAAAAAATCACAACATTGCCAACATAGCTTATACACAATATATATATATATATATATATATATATATATATATATATATATATATATATATATATATATATATATATATATATATATTCATATTTCGTTCCATACGAACAATATCATCACAACTTTTAGATTTCATTCCTTTTGTTTCTATTTTTTGGTGTTTGGGAAGTTCACTGAGGATATGGGGTATAGAGGTAACATTGTTCCAGGAGGCTATGGTGCAATATTTATGTCAAATTCAGAAACAAAGAAAGAGTGTTTCCAAGATAAGTATTTGGTGTTTTATATATAAAGAAGACTTTTATGTTAAGAATAAGGGTCTCTTTACCCTTGCATATTGTAGTATTCTTTCACTCATATACATATAATCTAGAAATGTTATCATATCTTTGATGGGTTTTGGTCATAAGACATCCTATGTGCTCATACAAACCCTAAAGCTTGGATCTAGGTTTCTCTATTGTACATACTTTGAATCCAAGACTATAAACCCTAATTCTAGCATATGGAAATCAGAATACACATGTAATTAGGTTTAAGAACATACCTTGATTGTTATATAGCAATAACAATCCAATTCCTCCTTGAATTGACCTTGGAAAGCTGAGAGTCACAAGTGTCACTCCTCTAATGGCTTACAAACACCATAAGCAAGTGGAAAAGGTATAAGGAGAGAGGAGGGAGGTTAGAATTCGTCCAAGTTAGTGTGCCGGTTAACCACACACGCTCCACTAACGACTTTGACAAAGTGTAAAGTGTAATTTCATGGATTAGCACCTTATTCACATTTTCCTAAGTAACTAAGATTGGGTATTATTAAGAGTTTAGTTACTTAGTATTTATCATTAATACTTTTAATGAAGGGAGAATTATAGTCCTGTCAAACCCGTTCGGCTAACGACCCTCCACCGGTCAAGCAAGCGGTGGGTGAGAGTGGACATCCATTAAGTTGCCATTTTATAGGCAACAACCTTATACCCACCTTATAGACCGGCTTCGTGAATGAGGCGTACTAGCGGTAAGACTGACTTTACTCTTATACATATATATATTATTAACTTATAATATTATAAAGTATAAGGGTTGAATTTTAACTTTTTAAAATTCTAAGGGCTAACTTGGAATTAAAGTATTCATACTTGAAAACTTTTTCAAATTCCAAAACTTGAGGGCAAGTTTTGAAACTATTCAAAACTAATTAATTCCATAACTTATGTGTTTAAAGTAGTTTTAATCCAAAAACTCTTCAAGTTCCATAACTTGAGGACAAGTTATGGAAGACTTTAAACTAATAAAAGAATTAACTTTTCTTTATTTTATAACTTATGGATTTAATTATGGCTACATATTTTATTACTTAATGAAGTGACTCTTGAACCTCCATAACTTAAGGACAAGACTCTTCATCTTTTGTAACCATTGCCAACTTTTATGAGTTTTATGAGTCTTTAATGTGACTTTTCATGTAACTTGAGGACAAGTTACACAAACACATTTTATACTCAACTCTTAGATTAAAATGGATTGAAAACAACTATTTCAATTAACTTTTCTATTAATCTAAGCAACTCATAAGAACAAGATAATTCAAATCAAACTTTTTCATGTAATTAGTCTAAACCTTAAACTAATACAAAACATGAATCTATTGACAATTATCTTTGAAAATGGATTAGCATGAACATTACCACATCAAAAACAAGTTTATAAGTTCAAAAACAACTTAGGGTAATGTTCCTAGTCCATTTCTAGCCAAAAAACTCGAAAATATGCTGTCTGGGGGTCCAACTCGTCGAGTGCATGAACCAACTCGGCGAGTTAGATCGATTTGATCACTTTTTAGGCATGGACTCGTCGAGTCTCCTGATGGACTCGCCGAGTCTGATGATCAGACAGCAACAAATTCGTTTTTTCAGCTTCTATTGCAGGTATAACAAGAAAACAAGCCTAGGTTCTGATACCACTGTTGGGTTTTGAGCATTCTAACACTCCTAAGTGTACATGCAACCCTAAATACCTTGGATCTATGTTTTCTCTATTATACATACAAATAAGAACATCCAAGGTATTATCCTAATCTAGCATACAAAACTATCAATATAACAAGATAGAATACATACCTCTTTGGTGTAGAAAGTCTTCATGAAGCTTGAGTGCCTAGTGCCCCAAGTGTGACACCTCAAATGGAATCACAATCACCAAAACACTTAGAATAACTTGAGAGAATTCTATAACTCATGAAATCGGCTAGCCCTCTCTAGAATAATACTAACACCGATTTTGCCAAGAATAATATCTATATATAGTGTAACAATTAGGGCAAACCCTTAATTGTCATGACTTTCCATTTCCTTGGATCCATGGGTTCAAATACACCATGGAGCATCCATGGAGCATCATATGGGTTTTGGCCCAACTAGATAATCCATGAAGCATTAGCCCACTATACAAGTATGGATGATTTACACAATCAACCCATATATTTAATTAGTCTTCTTTTGATCACTTAATTAATCCTAGATTAATTCTTGATCAATACTAATTAAATAATCTTATTATTCTTATTATTACTATACTAGAACTTATAATATATTAATAACCATAAGTGTCTTATTTCTCTCATTATAGTCTATCCAAGTGCATGATGGTATGCAACCCAAATGGACCATGCCGGGTCGGGTCAAGTCTTACCAATTATAGTTATGGACTTAGACATTAATCCAACAATATATACTAGGCGAATACTCGCGCGTTGCGCAGAAACATCTATATAGCTGAAATATTTACCAATATATGTTTTTTTAAATATAACAATAATGTGGTTATTAAATTTGATATAATAATTCGTATACTAAGTTGATATAATATATTGATTAATTTGAATTATATGATAATATATACATCTATTAAAACCGCATAATCTCAATCTTTGGAATGGCCTCTACCCGTGGGTTATTCATGAATAAAATTAAATATAATATATGGTTTAATGTTATTTATAGTTTTTGTTATTGTAAATTATTTTTTTTAATTTATTTGCTTAACGTTTTAATTTCTATCATTGTAATTATTTAAAACATCAAACAATTTTTTTTTATTTTAAAGGTAACAATATAATCATTTATATAATGTTATTTTTAACTATTGTTATTGTAAGTTATTTTAAGCTACTTATTTGAAAACTTTTAACGATTATAGGAATATCTTTAGGAAATATTTTAGTTAAATTGATACTACAATTTAGTTTTTGTATTTAGCACTATAATTTTTTATTTTTAATTATTCACAAAATATTCTTTGAGTTATAAGTAGAACTGAAATTTATATTGAAGTTGACTTTGTAATGTTATATTTAAATTAACAATTTAAGTATTTTGTCCAAATTATTTAAAAGTTGTAGCTTTAAATTGAGAATGGTTTACATATAACAACATATTAAATCTAATAAATTAAGTATAATATGTTAAAAGTTAAAGACAAAACTTTCTAAGTAGAAGTAAAAATATTATTTTAATATTGAAATTTAGTTTATTTATGATTACACTTTAGGTTTGATACTTATTTAACCTTATTAACCAACTTATAATCACTATTAGAAAGATACTACAATTTATCACTTTTAACTATTTACAAAATATTCTTTAGGTTACTTAAGTTTAACTAACATTTATATTTAAGTTGATCTTGTAAGGTTATATTTAAAATAACAATTTAAGTGTTTTACACAAATTGTTCAAAAGTTGTAGCTTTAAAATGATAATTGTTTACATACAACAACATATTAAACCTAATTAATTAAGTATAATATGTTAAATGTTAAAAACATAACTTTATAAGTAGAAGAAAATATATATTCTTTTAATATTGAAATTTAGTTTATATATGATTATACTTTAGGTTTCATATTTATTTAAGCTTATTAACCAATTATAAAATCATTATTAGAAAGAAATTGAAAAGTCATGAGAGTTTCAAATTAATGTGGTTAAAGGAAAAATGAATGGGAGTTTCAAATGCATGAGATTCAAGAAAAAATGCTAGCTTTATAAGTATACTAGGCGAATGCCCGCGCGTTGCGCAGAAACACCTATATAGTTGAAGTCTTTACAAATATATGATTTTTTAAATATAACAATAATGTTGTTGTTAAATTTGATCTAATAATTTGTATATACTAAATTGATATAATATATTGATTATTTTGAATTATATGATAATATATACATTTATTATAACTTCATAATCTCAATCGTTTCAATGACTTCTACCCGCGAGTTACACATGAATAAAATTAAATATAATATATGATTTGATGTTATTTATAGTTGTTTTTATTGTTAATTAATTTTTAAAAATTTATTTCCTTAATGTTCTAATTTCTATCATTATAATTATTTAAAACATCAAACATTGTTTTTTTATTTTAAAGCTAACAATATAATCATTTATATAGAGTTGTTTTTAACTATTGTTATTGTAAGTTATTTTAAGCTATTTATTTGGAAACTTTTAATGATTATAAAAATAATTTCAGAAATATTTTATTTAAATTGAAATTACAATTTAGTTTTTGCTTTTATCACTACAATTTATCACTTTTAATTATTTACAAAATATTCTTTAGTTTTTTTAAATGAAACTGAAATTTATATCTGAGTTGACATTGTAATGTGCAGAAACACCTATATAGTTGAAGTCTTTACGAATATGTATTTTTTAAAATATAACACTAACGTTGTTGTTAAATTTGATATAATAATTCGTATATTAATTTGATATAATATATTGATTATTTTGAATTATATGATAATATATAAACTTATTATAACGTCATGATCTCAATCGTTTGAATGATTTCTACTCGCGAGTTACACATCAATAAAATTAAATATTATATATGGTTTAATATTATTTATAATTGTTATTTTGAACTAATTTTATAAAATTTATTTGCTTAATGTTTTAATTTCTATCATTATAATTATTTAAAACATCAAACATTATTTTTTGATTTTAAAGGTTTCAATATAATCATTTATATAGAGTTATTTTTAACTATTTTTATTATAAGTTATTTTAAGCTACTTATTTGAAAATTTTTAACGATTATATAAATATATTTAGGAAATATTTTAGTTAAACTGATATTACAATTTAGTTTTTGCATTTATCACTATAATTTATCACGTTTAAGTATTTACAAAATATTATTTGGTTTTTTTAGTGGAACTTAAATTTATATTTAAGTTGACACAGTAATGTTATATTTAAATTAACAAATTAAATATTTTGTCCAAACTGTTCAAAAATTGTAGCTTTAAACTGATAATGGTTTAAATGCAACAACATTTTAAATCTAATAAATTAATTATAATATGTTAAAATTTAAAAACATAACTTTATAAATAGAAGTAAATATATTATTTTAAAATTGAAATTTAGTCTATTTATGATTATTCTTTAGGTTTGATATTTATTTAACCTTATTAACCAACTTACAATCATTATTAGAAAGACACTACAATTTATCACTTTTAACTATTTGTAAAATAATCTTTGGGTTGTTTAAGTTAAATAAAATTTATATTTAAGTTGAGCCTTTAATGTTATATTTTAATTAATAATTTAAGTATTTTATACAAATTGTTCAAAAATTATACCTTTAAAATGATAATGGGTTACATCCAACAATATATTAAAACTAATAAATTAAATATAATATGTTAAAAGTTAAAAAACATAATTTTATAAGTAGAATTAAAGATATTAGTTTAATATTGAAATTTAGTTTATATATTAATACACTTTAGATTTTGATATTTATTTAACCTAATTACCAAATTATAATTATTATTATAAAGAAATTGAAAAGTCATGGGAGTTTCAAATGAATGTGGTGAAAGGAAAAAAGAATGGGGGTTTCAAATGCATGAGATACAAGAAAAAATGCTAGTTTTATAAGTATGAATGATATATATATATATATATATATATATATATATATATATATATATATATATATATATATATATATATATATATATATATATATATATATAATAAATCGTTGTTACAACTTCGTTATTTATTTAATTTTTTCAGTTTAACTTCTAGACCTTCCATCACCATCAAAACAAAGTTGTAAAAACATATAAAAATAAAATTATAAAAACGGATTTAAAAAAAAAACATGTAAAAACAAAAAGGATTAAAGTTGTTAAAAGACAATGTATTGGTCCTTAAACTTTAACACCACTAACTAAATTTGTTAGGTCCAAAGAAATTTATTAGTTTACCTTTATTTTTTATTTTCTATTTATATCTATTTATTATTATAATTATATTACATGTAGACCCTACCAACTCACCCCCACTTCTTTATCAATTCTTCTAGCCACCCGCCCGACATATTCTATCCTTTCCTCCGACTAGTACCTCCCTTCGACAACCTCATTTTCTCTTCTAAGATTCCGACCAAAAGACCATTGAACATCATTTGCAATGACTAGAACAACAAGTCAACAACAACAAATATACCTACACAGTGAACTTCAACTGGCAAATTAAAAGAAACCCACAGATGGTTGATGGTTCCTCAAAACCTACAAAAGTTACAAATTAAAGGTCGAATAAGAAGAAGTCAAGCAAAATAATAATAATAATAATAATAATAATAATAATAATAAACTAGATGACTGAATTTACACAAGCCACATTGGATTCCATCCACTCGCATATGGGGACCTGATTTGTAGCAAGATTTGAAATAATAGGTAGTCTTGATGGCTGATTAAGGATGTTGGAGGAGAAGAGATGAAAACATGGGATGCGAAGAAATGAAGACATGGCAACAACTATTGCTAGTATCACCACATACCAACTTTCTCATCGTTCGGACCTCCCCCTCTCTTACCCAACTCTTCTATGGACGTCTCTCTTTGTTTCCATCAAAATGTTTCACCGCAGGATACACTTCCACAAACCCAAACTATTGGCAAAGATAAGGAACTCTAGTTGGCGGAGGTAGTAAGGCATAAGGTAGGTCCTAAGACCTTTTTTTTTAATTAACATGTATATATAAAAAACAGCCCAATCCAATGACGTAATGAATTTAACTTTTGAAGTGATGTTTAAATATTTTAGGCATACAACTCGACACGCTACCATTAGTATTTTTTACTCCTTCATACTTTTTTTAAGTTTCTTTTACATAAGGAATTAACCTGATTTTTGCTTCTAGATTCACCACTGAGGAACTCCAGCTTCGATTTGATTCCGATAACACCATCTCTAATCCCTTATATCTCAAATCACTAGTCACACACGACTGTCGGTGATTCTTTGTGTAGTGGCGATATCGATGGTCGGTGCTTGGGGCAGTGGCAGTGGCAATGGCGATAGCGATAGTAGTGGTTGGTGTAGTGATGATGGCGAAAGCGGTGCTTCTCTAGCTAGGTTAGGTTGATGCCGGAGGGAGTTACTCGTTTTGGAAAGAAAAGAAAATGGGTAATTGAAAAAGGTTTTGGAAGGATTAAGGAAGCGGGACGGTGTAGGGGTTTGGACCCATTTTTCTGTTATTAATGACTAGTTGTGAGACCCGTATAATATACGGGTTGATTAAAACAAAATGTTAAGTACGAACGATTAAATAGAAATTTTATTTGAATTTGAAATTGAAATAAGTGAAAATTATGAGAAAAAAATATGCAAAAAGTAAATTAATTAAAATTATGAGTTTAGTATGTACTAAACGGGTTAATTATAACAAAATATTAAACATAAAGGTTTAAACTGTAAATTTATTTGGAATTGAATTTGAAATTTAAAATTTGATAGTCATTATGGTAAGTTTAATTTATGGAAAGTAAATCAATGATATATTGAAAATGAAAATTAAAGTAATAACAAGTGGAAAATAAATATATTTCAAATTATGACAAAATGACAGGTGATATGAGAGAAGGACATGTGGCAAAGTCATTTTCATTTGTTAGAGTAGATAACAAAAAGAATTAATTAAATGGAAAAAATAAAAAATAATTATATAAAAAGAAAAATTGTCATTTTATCTGAGTTAACAAACTTAAACAATAGTTGTTAAAATACAAATTATTATTTAGGAAGAAAAACTATTATGTAGGAATCTAACTCCCACAATAAAACCCTCAATTAAAGATTATTTTTACAAGTTAAATTTTTTTGACATTAAACGAAAAAATGCAACTCACATATACAATTTTTGGAATTTTATCGAACCATAAAAATTATTGATGATTAGTGTCCCATTGTTTGTTTTTATTTGTCATTTTGTTTTTCTCGCAAATGAACCCAAAACGTCAAACTTTAGACAGTTGGACCCTAAGTTAAGCCATGTTTTATTGGAGATTTGGAGATATTTGCTTGAACGTTGGAGAAAGAGGATTTTGAAAATAATCATAATAATAGTAATAATAATAATAATAATGATAAATAAAGCCACCCGTATTTGACCAACGACCATGTAAGACACGTGAACCTCCAACATCCAGAAGCTGACAAATAACGTCCTTCATATTGTGGAAATTAACATAACACCAATGCCCCTAAAATCACCATTCTGCGATCGTGTGTCAAAATTCAAATTGCAAATGAAGTTATGTTGTTGAATATAAATAATATATACTGATTATGAAGAATAGTAAATAAAATATTATTAGAAACGAAAGGGAGTTAACGTAAAGATAGGGTGTCAAATTGAAAACTATGTAAAGTACAAGGACAAAATTTGTTATTCAATTAAACGGTTTCACATCATCAAATTAAATTTCAAATGGAACTTCCTTCTTTTAAGCAGAAATCGCGTGAAAGGCCAAGCCGCCTTTGTGTTCTTATTGTTCTTATTCTTCTATCGAAATCTGAAACCCCCTCTCTCAATAGTCAATTTTCAATCTTTTATTTCTACTCAAATATTCGTCGCCATCTTCTTCTTTACTACTCAATTTCGACTGAGGTCTTCTGAATCTTGGATAAAAAAAACAAGTTTCTGAGACCAATCAATCAAAAGTTTTGCGGAAAATGACTTGGATTTTCTCATTATTCAATGGGCCATCAGGGTTTTCAGCAAACTCTAAAGCTGAAGATGTTACCAATGGAATCGATGGAGCTGGCCTTACCGCCATTGTTACTGGTAATCTTCTTCTCTCTAGCTTTGCTTCTCTTAAATCGCCATTGTTACTGGTAATTTTCTTCTCTCTAGCTCTGTTTCTCTTAAATGTGTCAAAAGGTTAATGCTCGAAAAGTTCAAAGATTGGCTTTACACAGTGATTCTAGAAATTTCCTTTTTGCTTTCCCATTGTTAATTTATATCTCAAACGCGTTCTTGTGAAATTTCTTGTTATCAGTTCTGGACCATGTCAATCTTTCAATCTATATGATCGTTTAATTGGCTAATTGAATATCATAAAAAAGGGGGTTCTTTGAAATGGTTTCTATAGAATCAATTTGTGATCTGATCATGATTCTATTGCATATTTCATCTTACAAGTCAAACTTCTTACTGTAATTGAAGCTTTGTGGATGGTGATTGTGATTGCAAATTTTTTGGTTATTTTTACTTTATGAGTAGTTCATCATTTTATTTTTAAAACGCGACTGCATAAAATAGAACTAGTTTTTTGACCAAAAGATATAAAAATTATATAAATAATAACTAATATCACGAGGCCATTTTTTTATGTTTGATTCTATTCTTTAAGTGAAAATCGTATATGATGAGAACAAATAAAAAATGCAACTACTTTTCTTGCAACTTTTAACCATGACAGTTTCTTAAACCTATTAAATTCATGATGACAATTTTTCAACTATCTTTTAACAATAAACTTTACAAATCATTAACATAACAAGACTCTTATAATATATATAAATCCACCAATTCCTTCTGTTATATCACTAATCTTGCAACAAATTTGTGAATATTTAGGAGCGTCAAGTGGTATTGGCTTAGAAACAGCCCGTGTTCTTGCCTTACGTGGGGTCCACGTGGTGATGCCAGTCAGAAACGTGGAACTTGGTCAAAAAGTCAAAGCAAGCATTTGTGAGAAAATCCCAAATGCCAAAATCGATGTAATGGAGTTAGATTTAAGCTCACAGGCATCTGTAAGGGATTTCGCATCTCAATACATTTCAAAGGATCTTCCTTTAAACATCCTAATGTATAAAACCAATTCCTTCATCAAGATTTCAAGATTCCAATTCTTGAAAGTTGCATTTTTGACTTTATTTATGTCTCTTTTATAAAGTCTCAATGCAGGAATCATGTCTCCTCCATTCACTCTTTCAAAAGACAACATAGAATTGCAGTTTGCAACCAACCATATTGGTATGTCAATGTTAATGACTTAATGTTTATTAAACACAAAAAAGAAAGATAATGTAAAATGAAAATGTTCTTTAGTAAAACATGTTCTTATGTTTTTGTTTTGTTTTAGGTCATTTTCTTTTGACAAATTTGTTGTTGGATACAATGAAAAAAACTTCAAGTAAAACCCAAAAAGAAGGAAGGATAGTTGTTGTTTCATCTGAGCTTCAGAAGATGGCATACCCTGAGGGAATTAGGTTTGACAAGATCAACGATGAAAAGAGGTATTTTATTATTATTATTATTATAACATAATTCATAAAACAAATAATTCACTTGATTTTCTTGATTTCAGCTATAGTGCTTTTCATGCTTATGGGCAATCAAAGCTTGCTAATGCATTACATGCTAAGGAGCTATCAAGGTGCCTGAAGGTGATTGCTTTTGACTTTTTTCTTAGATAAAAATACAAACTTTTTTTTGACCCATGAATTTAATATACTTTTACTTTGGTGGAATCAGGAAGAAGGTGTGAACGTGAGTGTGAATTCATTACACCCTGGAGTTATTAAAACCAATCTTTTACGTAACCAAGGATTTGTGGCATCAATATTAAGCAAGATAGCTTTTAGTCTGTTGAAAAATATCCCACAAGGAGCTGCAACTACATGCTATGTAGCTTTGCATCCACAAGTGAAGGGTGTTAGTGGAGAGTATTTTGCTGATTGTAACATATCAAAAGCAAGCAAATATGTAGATGATTCAGAAATGGTTAAGAAGTTGTGGGATTTCAGTTTGGAGTTGACTGAATCAAGGAGACTATAAGGTTTTTATTTCTTGGTGCCTTGATTTTGTTTTGATAATGCTTGTTTGTTTGTTGGTGTGTTTGTATTTTAGACTTTTACTACATTGGAACAATGATTGTTGATGTTTATTGTAATTGTTGTCGAGTTTATATTGAATGAAAGATGAATTTTGTTTTGATAATGCTAGAAGGTGATAGATGTCCTCTCGTATGGTTAGTTTGAAATACTGAATTGAAACACTTTAGAAATTAATTACTTTTAACAACCATTCAATTAATTAAACTACGCAAAAGTCCCACAAACTTTAAATCTTTCAACAAACCAAAAGTATGTGTTAAAAGTTCCCCACTACACTACATATGGTCTCATTCCTAATGTTCCCGCACAAAAACAACATCATTTTGTTTCAAAACACAACCTACATTGGGTGTTACAACTTACTATCACACCAAAACCATGGTAAAAAAATAAGTTACATAAAAAAAAAACTATGTTAGTCTTCTAACTTCAAAAGTCCACTTCTAAGGCTAGCATCTTCTGATCTTTTATCCTTGAACCTAAGATACGTGGCATAAACAAATACATAAGATAAAGTTGTATTGTCAACTACATGGGTTTGGGCATAATATCAAAACATTTGATAAAACAATCTTTTATTTCGACATACCTCATGCAATGTAATATGTATGTGATGCATGATCACAAACCAAATTAAAACCTTATGGGCCTTTCTGTATCATGACGGTATATATGCCATACAATCATACAATCATTCAATTATTTATTGATCTGAATCTTGGTTAATCATAAAATAACACCCTATCAACCTTAGCAAAATAGGAAGAACGGATCAAATTATTAAGTTATCGCTAAACATCTACTTCTTGAAGGGAAGTACGTTCCAAATAGAGTATTCCTTTATCCCATTCTTAGGATATCACGTGTAATGCCAAGTTTTTTGGTATGTTCTTCTTAAAATTCTTGTTTAAAGTTGTTGGATTCTCGGTGGCCACGGTGTGGTGAATGAGTCCCCACGACGTGACCATGGTCTGAGTTTGCATGAAGGTTAAATTGGAGCCACGGCGTGACAGTATATTGGCCACGACATGACCTCTATTTAATGGGAAACCCTAATTTTCGGGGTTTGTGCCTCTAATGTGCGTGAATATTGGCAACCTTGTAATTAGTTGGGTAAATGAAATCTAATGTAGTATTTGTAATATTCCTTCTATTTTTTTTTTTTTTTTTTTGTAATTTTAATTAGTTAATCTTCTTGGAATATTCTCTTATACTTTATTATGGTTATTTAATAAAAGTTGATGCCTTGATGCCATGTATCATGTCACATACATAGTGTCTTTTTAACTATATAACCTCTTATATTTCCATCAGTTGGATTTTAATTTTGATTCATATATTTCAACCAATACATCAAGTAAATCCTATTATATATGTTATTTGGCGGCCACAAAATAAGCCTATTTATCTTTCCTCTACATCAAGTTTATAGCTCTTTGGATGCTAATTGTTACCAGCTCGAATTCCGTTCGTTTGTCTGTCCGTTTGTAATGTATTTTCAACCACGAATCATACGCTCACGCACCCTTTCTTTTCGGGCGTTGTAGTTTTCATGCTCTTGATTACGCTATTTTTGAATTTCTATACGGTTGTGGTGGGTGGGTGTGAATTTAGGTAGGTCTGACAATCGGGTTGGGTTCGAGTTAGCAGGTCAGGAAACATAAACTCAATCTAACTCATATAATATACGACTTGGCGGGTCACGGGTTGGTGGGTTGGAAACCTCAACCCAACCCATATAACCCGTTTAAGTATATATGTGTTCGCGGGTTCAAAAGTTAGTGGTTCGAACTCAAACCATATAACTTGTTTAATAAATAAACAACATATTTTCAAAAATGAGGTTTTTTCAAAGTAAAGTCATAAAGTGAATAAATTAATTAACATAAAAAAAATTAAAAAAAATAAAAAGGTTTTCAACATAAATTCATAAAATCATTAATATCCAAATAAAATTGAAAAATGAAAACATTCATACAAAGTGGATGTGCTATTCGTTCGTGACTTGTGAATATCTAAAAATGACAACATTTGTTTTTTCTTTTTTGATTAGGGCACCACAAACACAAACTAGCCACATACAAATACAAAATGAATACAATGATTTCATTAATAATTAGATATATCTATTTTTTTAAATATAATATGTTTGTGTGTGTGTGTGGGTATATATATATATATATATATATATATATATATATATATATATATATATATATATATATATATATATATATATATATATATATATATATATATATATATATACGGGTTATTAACCCAAACAGATAACTCAACCCAACCTATGAATTGACGGGTTGACGAGTCAAAAAAGTCAACCCAAACCCGTCTATTACCCCCCCCCCCCCCCCCCCCCCCCCCTAATTTTAGATGAAGAACCCTAAAAGGAAGCAAACAAATATTTGCAAGTATTTTAAGTAGTTTTCAATAGGTGGTTTCTCTCTTAATTTTATGGAGGAAATTGCTTGTAACTTGTGAGATGAAATTACACTTATATTTTAATAAATCATCTACAGATTGGTTGTTGGAATGTTGGATTATAAATAAACTTGGCTTAATTAAATTGAATAAATTAAAGGAAAAGTTCCGTTCCCTGTCAGGTTTAAATTAATTATGTTTTCAAGTTTAAATGAATTTGTAATCTTAATGTCTGACACTGATAGAAATAGAACAAGTTTTTGTTTTCCATACGCTGGGTAAGTGTACCATGACTGCCTTCTGCTTTGGAGTCATTAATTACCCATCAAAGAGTTAGAGTATAACAAAAATGGACAGATCAAATAACCTCATAAAGTTACATCCTTTATAATCTTGTTAACCACTGTTTTAACTTTTTGGTATGTGTATATGCTAAAAATTCTTCTCTTTAAAGGTTCTTGATGGTCCTTTTCTCAAATCCGCTAATTGCTAGACTAACATAATATTAGGAGACCTTCGATGGTGGTTCCAAGTTGTTGTTGCTGCTGCTGCTTAGAAACTGCACGATTCTCTCCATCCGATATCTATTGGTCTCCAGGATACCAACCAGCTCAGCTTCAAGTTTCGCTTCCTCTGGGTCTTCAGGTTCACCAACCTGCATATTAGAGATAACTCATAGTATTTTGCTAAAAAGAACAAAACCCAAAATCCGGGCTCCATTACCCTCCTCAAAGATCTTAGGGTTTTCAGAACCTCAGCCAACTCAGCTTCAGCTTCCTTGGCACTTTTCACATGTTCCGAAATCTGCGTAGGCTATCAAAACATACATCATCTGATCTGATAATTCATAGAAAAACATCAACTTTCCCCAAACTCTACGACTCAAATTTCACCGATCGATGCAATTAAACAAACTCTAGGAGTGTGTGACGAGACCTGGCCACGCAAATATGCAGCTTGTTGCCCAACACCGCTTTCTGCTGTTTCCTCTCTGGTACAGGAGGAGAACGCCATCAAACAAAAAGAGATGTAACAAAGGTTGATTAATTATTTCACTATTCAATTAACAATGGAATAACTTACACCGGTAACATAAAACAACTTCAACAAACCTAGCCGTAGTAGACGCCATCAGTTCGCCTTCTTCCAAATCGCTCCAAACCAACCCAAACCCTAGCTTTCACCAACACTCACGGTATATATAACTACGTGTAAAATTTTGGGTTTATGTAAAAAAAAAATACCCGAAATCGGACCTATATTGTAATTCGGTTTTCAGGTATTCGGGTTTGAGGTCGGGTCGAATAATTATTGGGTATATCCGAAAATTTCTTAAGTGTCGCTTTTTGATCTTTTTTTTTACATGTTAGTTGGTGGAGAAAATTTGAACAATAACCAAAAAAGGTAGGGGTGAGCATACTAACCGAAAAACCGAACCATAATCAAATTAACCGATATAACCGAACCATAATAACCAAACTGTTTTAAAAACCGTTGGTTCGATTTCTAATTTTTGTTAACCGATAACAAATGATTCGGTTATGGTTTTATAGGTTAACCGAACCATTATTAACTGAACCGCTAATTTTATATTTTAATACATCAAAATTATGGATTATATATAAAATAATATTGTCAAACTTATTTAAGACCCATTAAAATTTCAAAATATATTTCATTAATCCTCACATATCAGGAGACGAACATGCAATCAAACCATCAAAGGATGATCATGCAGATCATGCAGACACACACAATTTTCCAATCATACATTGAGTTAGATTATTGATTAATGTTGTAATTCTTAATCGGCTAATTCTATAATTTGTAAACATTATTCACGATTGTTTAGACTTTATGGTTCTATTCGAAGGATTTTTTTTTAATTTATAATCAAAACTTCTAGGTAAGTTAAGTTTTTGGTTCTTCTTCACTTTGTGATATATTAAGAATGTATTTTTTTAATTTTCTTTTTTTGTTTACCTTTTTTGACTTAATCACATTGAATGTATATGAGTGATTGGTTTTTTTTTATCCAGATAACACGTAATATAAATGTTTAGCTATTTTATTTTATAGTTTTTTATTTAGAGAAATTTAAAAAAAAATAGTCATTTACACTAATGACATTACAAAAATAGCCAAAAAAAATCGAAATTACAAAAATAGCCAACGATTTCGCAGATGGAGATGCCCCATCTGCGAAATGAGCTTCTCATCTGCAAAAGTACAAGCACCTAAAGCACAGCTGTGCTTTAGGTGCTTGTACTTTCGCAGATGAGAAGCTCCATCTGCGAAATGGAGCCTCATCTGCGAAATACCCTCGTTTTTTACTATATAAACGTTTTTTTTCTCCATTTTTCACCCTTCTCTACACAAAAACTCTCTCTATCTTTGGGCTTCTCTCGGAATTTTGACTTAGTTTTTGAAGAAAATGGAGGATCATTCGGCTCGGCCTAAAGAATGCCGGAGCAACCTACCAGAGGGCTATGACGGCCATCTTCCATGAGATGATGCATAGACTATGTGGATGACATAGTAGTCAAATCCAAGACAAGGGTCAATCACATAGAAGTCCCCCCGATTAGTCTTCGAGAGGCTTAAAAAAGAAAAGAACACGGAGCGGTCAAATCAAACTCATGGGTTGGTTAAGCTGAGTAGGCGGTTGACTAGGCCTTTGCCTTGGCATATAGCCATGTTGGCCTTGATTTGGTGGACCGAGCGAGGATGATCTTCTTCATGATCGGCCAAGTCCGAAAGCTGCAAGAAAAGGGGGCCAGAGAGAAGGTCTTTT
The DNA here is from genome assembly GCF_002870075.4 of Lactuca sativa. Classification (NCBI taxonomy): domain Eukaryota; kingdom Viridiplantae; phylum Streptophyta; class Magnoliopsida; order Asterales; family Asteraceae; genus Lactuca; species Lactuca sativa. The sequence continues at coordinate 9,472,055 of NC_056628.2, forward strand.
CATCACCTCCTTTGGCTCTTATTGGTTCTCTTCACGATGATTGGTCGGGGCCTTCGTTCCCTCTTTTAAGTAGAGAGATGTTCCCGCGGCGAAGAAGTGGAATGATCATCAGAAGGAGGTGAAGGGCTTAACAGCGCCTGGCGGGAATAAGAAAATAAGGAAATTGGGTAAACAATCCCGCAAATATGGTTAGATTTTAACTCTTTTAATGTTTAAAGTTATTTTTTATTTTATCAGTTGGTGTATTATTTAGTGTTAAAAAAAAAGGGTAATTTTGTTGTGTTTGATAGTTTTAATATTTCTTTAGTATACTTGAAGTTTAAATGCTATTTTGTTAGTGTTTGTTTGAATGTACAAGTAGAGACTGCGTAGATAATGTTTACAATTTGTTATTTTAGTTGTTTGTTTAGTTGTTGTATAACCTGAAAACTTGTATATTCTTATCGTATAATTGTTTATATAAAACGAAAAATAGTTAAATTATAGTATGTGCAAAATAGTCGTTTGTATATATATTTGTCGTATAAGTATAACATTTGTATAAGTTGAAAATTTGTCATATATATATATTGTTAGAAATTGTTTGTGTTTGTCATATAAGTTGAAAATTTGTATAAAGTTGTTGTCGTATAAGTTGCGAAATTGTTAATTTGGTTGTCGCTTTATTTGAAAAATTGTTTGTTTATATGGTTATAAAATGTTAGTTTTAATTAGAAAGATAAAAGTTATTTATATATTTGTCGTTTAAGTTGAAAATTTGTTTAATAAAATGTTTTTATAATTATGTATGATATTGTTTTTTATTGTAAATATATTTGTTGTATAACTTGGAAAATTGTTTATATATGTGTATGTTATTGTTTTTTATCAGAAATATATATATTAGTAATTAAGAAATTGTATTTGCATTACTAATTGTTTATGTACTTATTGCAGTTCGTAATCATATATTTTAAAAAGAAAATATTTTTTAGTTCTCTAATTTGTTTTTGTGTTTTTTTTTTTTGCAGCATGATTTAAGTTTTATCAATACGAAAGCCTTTGTGAACTTAAAAGGTTCGGGCGGTAACATATGCGAAGTATTTGAAGTTTTAGATGATGACAGACGTGCCATTTTCAGAGATACTGTCTTTGGTTATTTTATTGATGTCCCTCGTTTACAAGGGGACGCATTATTGTTTCATAAAATGTTCCATCATCAGATCCGGTCGGACCCTGTTTTATCTCCAGATAGAATAAAACGATTATATTTTCGAGTAGGCAATACGAAAATGGTTTATGGGCCGAAAGAGTTTTTTTGATTACCGGCTTCAATTTTGGGGAGTATCCAAAAAACATTAGGAGAAAATGATCGGAAAAATTATTAAGCAGTAAAAAAAGGTGTTTATTGTAACATGGCAACCTATGTCCGTTTCCTCCATAGAACCACAAAAAGCAAGGTGGTTCAAGCTCTTTGGACCTCAAAAGGTCCAGATCTAGAGTTTAGCACTCAATGGGACACTATACTCAACTAAACAAGCCATAAAAAGGTATAGAAAACCGTAAATTCAATGCCCTTAAGCAAAACAGAAGGATAGGATCGAATAGCTACCTCAAACTTGAAGATCCAAGTTGAAAACCCACTGAAATGCAATCCTCTTGACCTCCCTTTGCTGGAAACACTTTCTCCTTGCAAAATCACACCAAAAATGATCAAAATAGCTCAATCTCTCTCACAACTCGCTCAAGCTCTCTAGGGTTTCTCTCTCAGGACTGGTAGCCGCAAATGGAGGCCATAAAGGCCTTTAAATAGGGCACAGACCCCGAGAATTAGGGTTTCAATCCACAGCGCGGACTCATCGAGTCCACCCTTTCCAACTCGTCGAGTCCGTTCATTAATCCAGTCAGCAATCGCGGTCCTACTCGACGAGTGTACGACTCAAATCTTCGAGTCCCTCTCTTTTTCTCAGAAATAAAATGATAAAATATAATATCGGGAAATCCGGATGTTACAGCAATGATTGTTGATGTTTATTGTAATTGTTGTGAAGTTTATATTGAATGAAAGATGAATTTGGTTTTGATAATGTTAGAAGGGGATCATGTGACGCTGAAGGGGAGAGATATCTCTCTCATAAGATTAGTTTGAAATAGTGATGTGAAACACTTTAGATATTACTTTTAACAACTATATAAGTAATTAAACTATCGAAAATTCCCGCAAACTTTAAATCTTTCAACAAACCAAAAGTATCTATATGTATATTAATTTATTAACATTTAAGCTGAATTTCAAGTATCTAGCAAATTACCAATACTCAAGTTTAGATCAGACTTTCCTAATTTAGCATACCATGAACTATATGCTTTATCTTGAACATTTAATGTTAGAAAACATGTTTCCACTACTCATTTTCATCTTTATCGTCAAGATTTATACTCATATTCTTTTTGCTATGTGTTTTATATCATCCTAACTACCTTTTGAAATCAAGAATCAATCAATTTGATGTGTTTAATCCCGACTTACATAGACTCAAATATACGATCTTGGCTTGTTGGGTATCAAAATTATCAAAACCTAAAAACATGCCATTTTCAAAATGGCAAACAAATGTCATTTTTTCATTATCTCATTTATTGTCTAAACTACACATTCAACTATTATAACACATTTATCCTCAAACATAGGATGTCGGGTATCAAAATTATCAATAAAAAACTAACATGTCATAATAACATAACTTTTCATTTTAACTTCAATGTCTTTTTGCAATACTACACACACATTATTCTTCACTTTAGCTCGTACATTTCCATTTTTCATTAACTTCACATTATATGAAACACAAATTCACTTGTTGTCTTATACAAGATTAACAAAATACATATGCTAAATGTTATCCAAACTTCTAGGATGTTGCTCCTAAAAAGCCTTTTGACTAATATACTCGTTTATTTTTCCTCGTGGCACCTATGTGGGAAGCCTTAAAAACTCATTCTGCTTTTATATCTAATTATTCCAACTTCCTATTTTAAAGATTAATTATTCATTGTAATATGTATCACTGAGGAAATATGTATCCCAATTTTTAAAAAATGGGCACATTTAGTGATGTTAAATTGAAGTTCGATGGCAACTTGCTAGTTCGATGGCAACTAGCTGGAGATGCCACATGGCGGTGTGTCACTAAATATAATGTTGATCCTCTGGTTTGATTAATTACTATTATTGTCTAGTTTGATTGATTATAATTTATTGTTTGATTGATTACTTTATTACTATAATTTATTGTTTGATTGATCAATCAATTTCTTTATTTGGCTGTTAGTACAAGCTCACATGTGTATGTTGGTGGAAAAGTGAATTTCCTATAGTGAAAAGTGAAACCAAGAATCTTGTAAAACCCCAACAAGAATTCATCTAAAAACATCATCTTCTTCCTTCCATTATCTTATAAGGATTAACAAACTACACAGAAGAAATAAATTAAACCCTTTGAGAGAATTAATTTACACACCTTTATTAAATCCATAACTATGATAACTTATCTATATGTATACTAATTTATTAACATTTCAATTTCAAGTATCTAGCAAATTACCAAAACTCAAATTTAGATCATACTTTCCTAATTTAGCATACCATGAACTATATTGTAATGCCCGTGTTTCCAGGCAATGCATTTTCGTTGATGTAATAGTTTAGGTTAACCCTTGTAACTTTTTTTAAGTATTAATGATGAAATATTTGAGTATTATGTGAATTATGTGTATTTGTGTGCTTATTACTTAATTATAAAGATATAATTAATAAAGGATAAAAATAAGCGTCAAAATTAAAGTGTGAGATAAGCCCGATATTTTTACATAAAGTTGTAGTGGTCGAAACAAGGATTTCGGAGATATAAAGAACGCCGAAATCCGAGTTATAACGAAGAAGTTATGACTTGTCGAAGTTTCGCGACGGAACCGGCATGACGCTGAATGACGTAAAATATGAATTTAAGATAGAGCGGTATCTATCCTTAGTGATCTAAACGAAAGTCGTAGGGTTCGTTAAACCGAGAGCGTGCATAAAAAGAACGCCCAAATCTGACTTCGTATAAGGAAGTTATGATTTTCCAAAGTTTCAACTTAGCAGTATGCAGCTCGAATCCTCGATTTGAGATCAAGTGATTTTTAGCCGACATAATCTAAATGAGAATCGAAGATCTCATCGATAGTAGTGAAACGATAAAAAGACAGACGAAAACGGAGTTCAGATGAAGGAGTTATGAATTTCGAATGGAGTTTAGTCTAAACGAGAGTTGTAGAGCATAATCTCACCTACGCGTAGATATAAAGAATGTCGAAAACGGAGCTCGTATGCGAAAGATATAAATTTCTGAAGTTCGGGGCACGAAAACCGAGCCTGTGTCAGGACTCACGACGTGAGTAGGCCGATTTGACCTTTCAAACCTGCAGACACAAGTGGACGAATGACGAACGCGGTGACCTATCGGGCTCACGACGTGAGCTTTAGAAACTCACAACGTGAGGAATGAAAATCAGCCTCCTATAAATAGAAAGCGAGGCCAACCGTTTAGGGTTGCTATTTTCTCTTCTTTCTCTCCCGTTTTACCTCGATTTACGTACAAGGAATACCCCGAAGCCCCGGTGATCATCCCGAGACCCGAAGCAAGTCCCGAAGCTCGAAGATCCTGAGAAGAAAAGAGTTTCCGAGCCGAAGCTCTGCCCACGAGAAGCCCGGTGTGTGAATTGATCCCGGTTTCACCGAAGAATACTATTCTTAGAGCCGTAGTGTTGTCCGATCATCTTCTGATCAAGTGAGTGTGTAGTTACTTTCTTCTAACACATAACTATGAAGTATTTTATACGAAATACGTGTTATGTGTATATTTTGTTGTTATATGTGTGAATGTATGTTCACTTTCTTCTATCTCATAGATATGATTTATTCTTTATGAAATACATGTTATGTGTGTGTGTGCCTCATCTGTTATGTGGAATATGTATAGAATGAGAATGCTATACAGGTTTTAAACTATGTATGAAACTATATATTTTTATCTACTAATATGTTGGGTAGAACATGGGTAGATAGTCGATGCGTGATAAACAGATGAGAGGCCTCGATGATGTTGTTGATCTAGTTATTCAGCGGAGTATGGATAACGACCACATACTCTTTCTAGACAGTCCTGTGGAACGCTAGCATGTTCATAACCTGTAGGTGTTGTGAACGATGTGTTCACCGGTGTACTCTATCCCCCTCATGGTTGCCTTTAGGATATCTATTGTTGAGGAAACCCCTTAGCAATAATGTCCGTCTCGATGAAAATCCTAGATTAGGTCCCTTGAGATAGATGTTGTTTTAGGGACATAAAGTGAGGATAACGGGAATGGGTAATCGGGTTATTGTTGGTTGGTGAAATTAAATATAATTATTTATTGTGGGTTGAAAACCCTATATGCTCACCAGGCTCCCAAGCCTGACCCACTCAGTTTATTTGTATTACAGGAAGTGGCGCAAGGGCATAAGATGGATGAATCATCGAGTTGTTTTGTTTACAAGTCTGTATATGTATATATTCGTTGAATGACTCGTAATGTTATCGTTTATGTTTTATGGTCTGTATCGGAACATGACATCCCGAGTTTTGATTATATAATGAAAATGCATCTCTTGATGAAATGCTTTGATAAATATTATTTTATCATATTTTGTTTTGGAAACAAATTCCGCAACTCTTTTAAATCAAAAGGATTTACTCTGAAATTATTTTAAAAAACATAAATGAAATCGGTTTTTTCTGGCCGTGATTTTGGGGATGTCACATATATGCTTTATCTTGAACATTTAATGTTAGAAAACATGTTTTCACTACTCATTTCATCTTTATCATCAAGATTTCTACTTTTATATATATATATATATATATATATATATATATATATATATATATATATATATATATATATATATATATATATATATATATATATATAACCCATGGTTCACATGTTACCTTTCAATTCTTCCATTAGAGTGAACTCAGGTTATAGAAATGTGACCTACACTTAATCCAAGTAGATGGTGAAAAATTTTGCCTTTTTCCTTTCAAATTACTTGAATAACCTTCAATTTGAGCTCAAGAACTGTAAGCAACATTCTCCCTTGTTCTCTGGAGCTTAGATAGAGTTTTAAGAATGTTTGAGAAGGTTATAGGACACCATGGACCGAATTAATCTTTCTAACAATTAATTTTTCATTGGTCAAGTTACACGGGCCGTAATTTCTATTCCTAGAAAAACATAGGCCGTGTTTTGCTCTAGACTTTCCTATTTAGGCAACGTACTTTCCTAAGCTCATGCATAATTTTTTTTTCAACTTCAAACATTCATAACTTTCTCACACAAACTCATCTTAGGTTGATTCTTTTTGCTATGTGGTCTATATCATCCTAGCTACATTTTAAAATCAAGAATCAATCAATTTGATGCATTTAATCCCGAGTTACATAGACTCAAATATAGGATATTGGCTTATTGGGTATCGAAATTATCAAAAAACTACACATTCAACTATTATAACACATTTATCCTCAAACATAGGATTGTGGGTATCAAAATTATCAAATTATCAATAAAAAAAAAACTAACATGTCATAATGACATAACTTTTCATTTTAACTCCAAATGTCTTTTTGCATTATCTCAACTACACATTCAACTATTATAACACATTATTCTTCAGTTATGCTCGTGCATTTCCATTTTTCATTAAGTTCACATTATATGAAACACAAATTGACTTGTTGTCTTATACAAAATTAACAAAATAAATATACTAAATGTTGTCTAAACTTCTAGGATGTTGCTCCTAAAAAGCCTTTTGACTTATATAATTATTCAACTTACTTTTATATCCATTTATTCCAATTACCTCCTCATTTTAAAGATTAATTATTCATTCTAATTCCATTTTGGGTATATAATACACCAAAAGGAATGTATAGGAAATATATATAACCTATTTTTTCATAATGAACCAGGTTCTGAAGGTTCTGAATTTGTTTTTCCAAAATTGAGAAAATCCTAATTTTTAAAAAATGGGCACATTTAATGATGTTAGATTGAAGTTCGATGGCAACATGCTGGAGATGCCACATGGTGGTGTGAGGGCTTTATAATGTCGATCCTTTTTCTGTATTATCACAACGACAGTAAATCTCTAGTATCCTCTGGTTTGATTACATTAAATATAAAGTCGAATCCTTTCTCTGTTATCATCAATTTCTTTATTTGGCTGTTAGTACAAGTTCACATGCGTTTGTTAGTGAAATAGTGAAAAGTGGAACCGAGAATCTCGTAAAACCCCAACAGGAATTCATCTAAAAACATCATCTTGATCTTCCTTACATTGTCTTACACAGAAGAAAGAAATTAAACCCATTGATTTGAGAGAATAATTTACACACATTTATTAAACCCACAATTGAATCAAGAACAACACAAACCATAATAACCAAATCCAAAGAAATATTAAAAAAAAAAAAAAAAAGAATTTAAGATCTACTCTTGAAGGGAATTGCTCTGATAACTATCTGATGATACACAGCAGCAAGTGCAGCTCCAATAAAGGGTCCAACCCAAAAGATCCACTGCAAAGACATATCAACAAACAACCATAAATTAGCTAGTCTTGTAAAAATGCAATCTTGATGAATATTATCGAGTAAAAATCAAATCTTGATGAACAATTTGAACTTTAAAGGTAATTATACATACATGGTCATCCCAAGCATGGCTCTTGTTGTATATTATGGCAGCTCCAAGACTTCTTGCAGGGTTAATACCAGTTCCGGTGATGGGGATGGTGGCCAAATGAACCAAGAACACCGCAAACCCAATTGGAAGAGGAGCCAAAATCTACAATAAACACATTCAAAATTAATTCAAGATAAAAATCTCACCTTTTCTAAAGTGAATATCTGTATATAATTCAATAGTCAATGGAGTGAGTTGCATACAGGGACATGGGAGTCTCTGGCGCTTCTTTTAGCATCAGTTGCAGAGAACACGGTGTAAACAAGCACGAAAGTGCCAACAATCTCAGCACCAAGACCATCACCCTTGGTGTAACCATGGGCGACGACATTAGCACCACCGCCTAACGTCGTGTACTGCGCATCACCCTGAAACCCTTTCACAACTCCAGCACCACAGATCGCTCCAAGACACTGCATCACCATGTAGAACACTGCCCTGGTCAACGACAGTTTTCTTGCTAATAGCAAACCGAATGTCACAGCTGGATTAATATGCCCTCCTGTTTGAAGATGAAACGTAGTTTTTAGACGATTTGAAGAAGAAAGAAGATAAAATTAGGGTTCCGGTGGAAAGTGGAAACATACCTGAGATACCGGCGGTGCAGTAGACAAGAGCGAAGATCATACCACCGAAAGCCCACGCGATTCCTTGGATACCCACCGTGCCACATTTCGTCGGAGATTTGACCACACCCATTACAGTCAACACCGAGATGTAGAGGAACAAGAAGGTGGCGATGAACTCTGCGATACCGGCTCTGTAAAACGACCATGACGACAACTCGCCTGGCTCGAAAAACGGCGCCGGTGGTGGCTCCTTGTAGTCTTTATCGGTTTGAGCCGATGTTCCGATGGGTTGCCTCTCGGAAAACTTGTTGGCTCCGAGTCTCACATCTTCTTCCTTGCCCTCCATTGTTGTTGCTGGGAGCTTTTTCTTTTTAATTCTCTCTCTAGTGAGTGGTGATTTTGTGAGGAGTAGTGATAGGGGTTGTGTGGTTTTATAGTTGAAAAGTCAAGAGGATTAATGGGTATTTTTGTTAATTTAATAGTTTTGTTGATTTTGTGATTAATGATTGGTTAATTTGATAATGATAATGTAAGCTTCATGATGTGTAGTGGTTTAATTTAGTCTGTTTATTCCGGAAACAGCAGAGGTATGAAATATGTTGACAGATTCTGAGTTGTTTGTTTGTGTGTTGTGTTGTTATCTATTACAGAGTGTCATCAAATTATTGGTTGTCGTTTTAGTTTAATTGTTAATTATGCCACCCTTTTCATTTTAGCATATTTTAAGTATTACTATTTTATGCACCAAAAAGACAATATTTTGAAATTTTAGCTCACAAAAGGAGGCTTAAACAGTATTAGAACTCAATAAATTATGATCTGGTGTGGGTCATTCTATCACCTTGTTCATAATTATTATGCCAATTTTTTATAATGAGGCATATTTAATGTTATCTTTCTTTGGAAATCAATTCATATAATAAGCATTTGATTTGGTAAAACAACATATTTTTATTTATTTATTTTTTGAGAAAATAAATAAATTTTCATCTAATTTTTTAAAAAAAATATATGTATTATTGTTAATACATTAAAACCATATACTTTTTCTGAAAGTCTAAATTAAGACTTTATGATTTTAGAAAAACTGAACATATTTTTATTGAACCGTTAAATAAACAGGAAAAACTTAACATATTTCATTGAACCATTAAATAAACATTAAATAAACAGTTAGTGTTATTTTTTAAGTGCCTTAAAAGTCTTATCTTATATTTTATGGAAATATAAAGTCTTAAATTAGACAGTTTTTAAATATATATATATATATATATATATATATATATATATATATATATATATATATATATATATATATAAAGATTTTAATGCATATTGAACGAAGATATATTGGATTTTTTTTAAGGTTTGTCCAAAATAAAATGGTAAAATACACGATTCATCCAAACACAATTGGGGTTGCGTTTCATGTGAAAAGTGAAAACTAATAATATTTGAAAACTAATATAGCAAAAACACTCTGTTTGCTTTTAAAATTCATTAAGAAATAAAATTAAAATGATGTTTGATGAGAGCATTTAACCTAACCAGAAAAAATATAAAGCAAAGGCAACGAGTGGCTGAGGCCAATTAGCCGGTGGCCTTTCTGACCGTTGTGGAAAGCGACCGCCCACAAAATTCTGTCTAACAAGTAACAACGGCTCTTTATACAATTTAAAATTACATTATTGCCCTTGCCAGTTTCTTCTACATTCTTCCATCGAAATTCCTTTTTATTTTCTCATTTTTAGTAATACCATGGTGTCTAGGTATGCACAATGTGGCAATTCTTAGATGTACAAAACCCGCTTGGAAGTTTTATGGAAACTTTTAAATAGTTTTAGATTTTAAAATAATAATTATAATCATTTAATATTGTAATGGAAATTATAACATCCATGCTAAATCTTATAACAATATTTAAGCATTAAAACAAGAGTAAATTACATTTTTATTTCTTGACGTTCGATTTTCATAACACTTTTGGTCTAACTATCTTGATTGTTGCAAGTTTTGTCCCTATTTCACACTAAATTAGCATGATTGGTCACTTACACTAATTCCCGCTAGTTTCTTATAAATTATGGTAGTTTTGTCTTCTCATGTTGTGTCTCTTTATTTCTCTCTTCGTCTCTTTGTTTCTAGTTCAGTGGATGATGAAGGAGTACAGACTGATCAAGAGGCAGACAATTTCTTTTCCATTATGGTCTATGAAGGAGTCCAAGTTTATCAAGAAGCTGAAAATTGCCAAGACATTACAAAGGAGGACACGTTGAATAAGACTACAAGAGTTGAGAATTCCAAGGCCATTATCGTGTATGACAAGCTTAGTGGATAAAAATAGTATGTTGATGAAGGTAAGTCAGGAAGTGAGGGGCAATCTGGTGCTTAAGGTCAGATTGGTGGTGATGGTAAAAGTGAAGGTGCTAAGAAAGTTAAGATTAAGGACAACCATTCATGTATGATAGCTGATAAAAACACAAAACGATTCACAACATCAACAACTCTTTTATTAATGGAAATAAGATCCAATTGGTCAGTTTGGTGCTTAAGGTCAGTTTGATGATGAACAAGAACTCAACTGGACAATCTAAGAACCCTAATAAACCCTAATATCTATACGGGAAAACGAAGAACAAATGAGAGCAAAATGAAAGTAAAATGTGAACAATTGAGACTGAATGACCAACAACACATGTAACACACTCATTATATACTTTGGGTACAAGACTCAAATTGGATATGGATTTTATTATCCATATCAAACCCAAAGACCAGACCCAATAAAAGATCTGTGTGTTTTTAAACAAGAACAAAAGAAATCAATTGTCAGCCCTCAACCTATGACAAATGACCAAACAACCCTCCTGCATAATAAATAGATACAAACAAAAGACAAATATAGAACAAATTATTTTATGATAATCTTGACAAATTATATGAATGCTTTTTTAAAACTTTATATTTGAAAAAGATTAAACAACCCCAACTCAGAACATAAAAAATTATGTTGAGTAGAAGTAGGAGCTTTAGTAGAAATGTCTGCCCTTTGTTTTTCTGAAACAATTTTAATAATCTTTTTTACCCTTTTTGAAACTTTATCACGAACAATATGCACATCCACTTCAAAGTGTTTAGGTTTTTTTCGTGAAATATAGGATTTAGAGCAAGTTTAATAGCAGACTTATTGTCACAAAAGACATTAACGGGAATTAAGTTTTTAACACCCAAATCAAAGCATAACTTCAAGATCAACATAATCTCACACGAAACTGAAGCCAAAGCACTATACTTCGACTCAGTCGAAGACCTTGAAACAATATTTTGTTTCTTACTCTTCCATGAAACCAAACTATGTCCAATATATACACAAAAACCAGTCACACTCCTTCTACCGAATAAGCACTTAACCCTGTCAGCATCCACATAAGCACTTAACTGAAAAATAATATCTTTCACAATTTTAATACCTTTTCCAGGATTTAATTTCAAATATCTGAAAATTCTAAAATCAACAGACAAATGAAAACGTCTAGGTGAATGCATAAACTGGCTAAGAGTCTGAACATCAAAAGATATATTAGGTCTAGTTATAGTTAAGTAAATAAGTTTTCCTATTAACTTCTGATACTCAGTTATATTTTCTGTGACAACCCGATATTTCGAGTCAATGTAATGTAAAACCAATCAAATTTAGGTCAAAATATAACCTTCCTAAAATCTTATTTGGGATAAATAAAGTAGTAGGAATCATATCAAGGTTTGCGTACATAAAAAGAACGTCCAAATCTGACTTCGGATGAGGAAGTTATGAATTTTTGAAGAAATTCCTTAATCACGTCATTTTAATAAATAAATAATAAAAATAATTTCGGAATTTGCCAACGGAATCTAAACGAAAGTTGTAGATCATGGTCTCACCTTCGCGTGGATATAAAGAACGTCAAAAACGGAGTTCGTATGAGGGAGATATGAATTTTTGAAGTTTATTTCAAATAAATATAAATTTAATTATAAACTCCCGGTATTATCCGAAGGGGAGTCATCGGATAGGACCGAAGTACGCCCTGCGTACCTTCATACGCCCCGCGTACTGAGATCAAGGGCCTCGGATCGCCCACGTCGCCCTATCCGAGGTTTCCGACCCGTCCGACCCGCCTCCCCAGCAACCCGTCCCATCCGAAGCCGAGGCAGTCGAGGCTTCGGTCATGCATGACGTACGCGTACGCGCTGCGTACGAGCGTACGCCCCGCGTACCGAGGCGGTTCAGCCTTCCTATAAATAGAATGCGAGGCTTTCCGAAAATTTTGCTCACTTCTCTTTTTTCTCTCACGATCTTGCCTCGATTTCCGTGCCCGTTAAAACCCGAAGCTCTGGTCTTTTTGCTCAAGTCCCGAAGGTCGATTTTACTCCCGAGATTCCCGAGAATCCCGAGAAAAATCCGTTTTCCGAGACGAAACTCTGCCCGGTTTTCCATCTCGTTTTCTTCAATCAATCAAGTGAGTTCATACCCCTTAATTTACCTTCTAAATGTTCTATAAATTCTTTTATATGCTTTCAAGGGGGGGATACAAGTTAAATACTTATAGTTATTGCTTCAATCACATGTGATTGCATTAATCACATGTGATTAATAACTAGGGAAACCAGTGATTTTATCACTGTTCAAACTGTCTATCAAACTGTTTTACTTCAAAATGTTTTACAAACCCATTTACTTTTCAAATTATATTACAGCTGTGATTTAAACAAATGTTCCTTATACTTAAACTGTTTCAATCAAATCTACGCCTTCAAATTGTTTTATAGATTGACATCAAGTCGATCTTTCTTTAAAAATAATACTTATGTTTCAAATGTCTTATAAACACCGATTTGTGCTTTTATATTATAAATTACATGCCCATATATATATATAGATGTATAAATAATGTTTAAAGGGCTTAGGAAGGCCATCCACCCTATTTCCTTTTTCTCGATTTGGATGTGGTCTGGTGGGATTTCGGGTGACCATCCGAAGGTCGTTTCCATATTAATTATATATCAAATATACATATATAGACATAAAAGTACTTCCATATTCATACGTACTAGACGCACCGTTAGTAAGTTACCATCGGGGTAACACAGAATCATACTATTACAACTGCTAGATCAATGAGTCAGTTCATTCATGAGTCTATACTAGGAAGAGAATATATACAACTATACTATGAGAACATATACAACTATACTAGAACGAGAAACATTTCATCACATATGCAAGAATACGATAACAAATGTGATCCACTGTATCGGAGCATGCCTTAAATGTCATGGCCCGAGTTGTAGCCATAATTCTCTTGGAGGGAGAGCGTTGAGTTTGCGTATAGATCTATACTGGATTGACTATCCTACACCTTGCTGCTAGCTACAGCCGGACCTGCAGGTCTGCGGGTGCCAAACGTCATTCCGTTATTACGACCGTTCTTTATGTCGTTGTTATCAGTCGATAGTATGGTGCAATTATCACATTATACCTTAATATAAATCCGGTTAAGGTAATTAGTACAACAGTAGTCACTATAAAACTAAGCTACAGTACTACAATGATTTACCCATTACACATTTTTAGTGATAACCTCACTTAAATTTTAATGTACAAACTATATTTTGTTAAAAGATAGTTGCACTTGGGAAATTATACACTTTTACAACAAGCGAACATACAAAACAGTTAAAGCCTTGGTAGAAGGCTACTATTTTAGAAAATATAGGTTTTTTTGAGAGATTCAAACTTTTACAAACACTTACATACATGAACTTATATTTGAGACATGTTCAAATGTTTTTGATAACAAACACCGACATTAAAATACTTATGAACTCACCAGCTTAATGCTGATAAACTCTTTCAAAATAACTTGTATTCTCAGGTCATCAGTAGACAGGTACCGATGCCAGCTTTTGAGATGATGGAGCGCACTCAAGACTCATCACATTATTATTTTGATTTACGTTATATTTTTGGTGTCTAAAACTGTACAGAACACGCTTGTATTAAAAATATATATTTAATGCAATGGATGATGTTGTTTGCTTATTTACATTTACTGTGTTGTGATTACCTTACATGACGTCCTCCGCCCCAGAACGTTTCCGCCGTTCTTGGTTTTGGGTGTGACAGATTGGTATCAGAGCATTGTTTATAGTGAATTGAGTATATCAACCCATAAAAGATATACTAAACTATAAACCCTTTAGGGATTAAACTCTGACCAAGAGTCTATACTTTAAATATTAAAATATTTAATTAAGTATACTAGTCTGCATTCATACTAAAACCAGTGTCACAATGACAAGAACAAAAGTATTACGATTGTTAAATATCACAAGTAAGCTCGGGGATGTATGGTCAGTCCTGGGAATGGCATAGCCTGATCAACTATGCTGGTCCTAGGAGTGATTAGCACATGCCCTAGAATGGTTGTGATAGGTTAACAAGTCTAAAAACTTACCAACAATACCACAAGAAGATCAGTAAAACTTAAACTTAAAATACTATAGGTGTATTTTGTACTACTAGTTACACGTATACTATATTCGTATACCTCTCTTCTCGCGTAGATCTAATGGCTAGATTCCATCACGGCGACCCGTACTTTCCAAATGAAGGCAATGCCGGGTGGATCGATGAAGAGCCCGATGATGAGCATCCAATCCCTTTGGATGATCACCTCGCAGAAGGCTTTTCTGATGGATCCGACTCCGAGCCTGAAGTCAACAACCTACCGCTAGTAGGTCAAGCCCCGAACAACAACCCTCGACCAGCGTTTCCAGGTCCTACTCCCTTGTGGGCAAACAACTTGAATCGCTGGAGTGATGAACAGGGTCAACCCTTACCATACTTTGGGGACCGAAGCTTTCACAACGTCAGCGATGGTGGCTCTGCTGACCGAACTCTGCCTGTCATTATCCGCAGAATAGCTTGTGAAGTCGAGCAAGGTCGAGCAGCCATCGACCGGGTCATAGAGTTTGATGCCATCTCAGGTGTCAACACAGTCCGCATCCGCCGTCTTGAAGAAGACATGGAACTGACCCGGAGAACAAATAAAACCCCGCAGTAGCAGTTGGCTGCCTCACGAGCTGAAATATTGGAACTTCGAGCTCGTCAGAGGACTCGGGATCGACACATTCAGGAGGTGTTTCGTCAAGTGTCCGACCGCAGTACTCGCCCGGGATTTTCCCATCGCCGTTGGTTGATGTCTAGTACATCTCCGTCTTTTAATTAAAGAATAGCCTTTAACATCTGTGCTCCAAGTAGCACTTGTGTGTAAAATATTTCTAACTTTCCGTACTCAAATTTGAAATCTAAGAACTGTCAAACTTTTCTATATGGTATGATGTATGACCTACTGTTAGGTCGATTTTCCCTGAACTTATTACATCAGTAATACCAGTATTTTCTTTGATCTATCTATCTGGGGAAAAATCTATACACTTGTGCTTTCCTACTAATATTTCTTATTGTGGTTTCAAGCACTCTTTCAACTGTTGGACTATGTTTAGTTAGTCCATGTGTCACTCTCATGTTGCTTACAAATTGATTCTTACCGTTTTCTTATCTTTATAAACTTATAGCTGAAAGATGCCTCCTCGCAAATCTCCCAGGAATAATCCTGCACCACCACCTCCTCCGCCTCCGGTCATCGATACTATAGCCCTGAATGCTGCCGTAGCTGCAGCAGTGGCAACTGCCATGGCTCAGTATCACTCTTCTGATGCCAGCAGAGGTGGAACCCCTGTGGAGTCAACCCCAGTTGAAACCCCTGTGCGCTCGAGAGAGTGCTCATACAAGGATTTCACAAATTGCAAACCGAAGCCTTTTTACGGCACCGGCGGAGTCATTGCCCTCTCGCAATGGCTCGAGAAGACTGAGTCAGTCTTCAAAATCTGTTCATGTCCTGCGGCGAATAAAGTCAAGTACGCCGCATGCACCTTTGAAGGAAAGGCCTTAACATGGTGGAACGGCCATGTTAAGGCACTAACTCTCGTCGTAGCCAACGACATAGGCTGGGAAACAATGAAAGACCTCATGACTGAGGAATACTGCCCGAGGGGCGAGATCCAGAAACTGGAGCAGGAACTCTGGAACCTGACGATGAAAGGCACCAATGTGGTCGCTTATACTGCCCGATTCAGCGAGCTGGTGGCCCTCTGCCCCAATATGGTTCCCACCGAGGGGAAGAAGATCGAGAGGTACATATGGGGGCTAGTGCCTCCGTACCAGGGGAATGTTCTAGCATCAAACCCTGCTACCTTCGACAGTGCCAAACGATTGGCACAGCGACTCATTGACCATGGAGTCAAAACCCCTGCAACCACAACCACCCTAGCCATCCCGGAACCCTCCAAACCCGCTGATACTAAGCGGAAATTCTGGGATGAAAAGAAGAAGCAGCAGGCTGCCAAAAAGCAACAAATGGTGGCAATTCATGCCGCAATAACCCCTACTGCTGCTACTACTGCTCCGGTGAGTCGGTATGCTGGAAGTTCGCCCAAGTGCAACAAATGCAACTACCACCACAACGGCCCCTGCCGTGAAATGCAGTGCTCT
This sequence comes from Lactuca sativa, assembly GCF_002870075.4. Taxonomy (NCBI): domain Eukaryota; kingdom Viridiplantae; phylum Streptophyta; class Magnoliopsida; order Asterales; family Asteraceae; genus Lactuca; species Lactuca sativa. The sequence continues at coordinate 9,489,032 of NC_056628.2, forward strand.
AACTGCAACAGGAAAGGACACACCGTCCGATTCTGTAAGTTCCCGGCACAACCTATCAACCAAGTCCCTGGCTCTGGCGCGAGCCCAACCTGCTATGTATGTGGCGAAGCAGGCCACTTTAAGAGGGACTACCCCAAAGCGAGGAATGCGGGAGGAGCAGGGAGGGTACTAGCTATAGGCCACGGGGAAGCAGTTGCTAACCCGACAATGGTGACTGGTACGTTCCTCCTCGATAACTCCTATGCATGCATTCTGTTCGATAGTGGAGCGGAGCGAAGCTTCGTAAACCATAAATTTGCTCGCATGCTTAATCAACCACCGCACTCACTCAAAGAACTATTCACAGTAGAAATGGCTAATGGAAAAACTGAAAATACGAGTAGCATATACTTAGGTTGTACCCTAACTCTAGATAACCATTCATTTCCAATCGACCTCATGCCAGTCTCAATAAAAAGTTTCGACGTTATCATTGGCATGGACTGGTTAAGCCTTCATCGTGCCGACATCATGTGCTTCGAGAAAGCAGTCCGTCTAAACCTTCCGTCTAACGAAACTCTTATAGTCTATGGCGACAAACCCGGTGCAAGTCTTCGCATCATATCAAGTATTCAAGCACAGAAATACCTGCGTAAGGAATACCATGCATTCCTTGCTCACGTCGTCGACACGAGCCTCGAAACGAAAGAATTAAAGAGCATCCCTGTAGTGAGCGACTTCCCCGACATTTTCCCAGAAGAACTACCCGGGTTACCCCCGCAACGACAAGTCGAGTTCAGAATCGACTTAGTCCCAGGAGCTACCCCAGTAGCCAAGTCGCCCTACCGCTTAGCACCAGCTGAGATGCAGGAACTCTCTGGTCAACTTAACGAACTGCTCAGCAAGGGCTTTATAAGACCGAGTTTCTCACCTTGAGGAGCACCGGTCTTGTTCGTTAAGAAGAAGGACGGATCCTTCCGTATGTGTATTGACTACAGAGAACTCAACAAACTGACGGTCAAAAATCGTTACCCTCTGCCTCGCATAGATGACCTGTTCGACCAACTGCAAGGGGCGAACTATTTTTCTAAGATTGATCTGAGATCCGGATATCACCAGTTACGAGTGCTAGAGGAGGATGTGCCGAAGACAGCCTTCCGAACTCGTTACGGACATTACGAGTTCGTGGTGATGCCATTCGGATTGACCAATGCGCCCGCAGTCTTCATGGATCTGATGAATAGAGTATGCCGACCCTACTTGGATCAGTTCGTCATCGTTTTCATTGACGACATCCTGATCTACTCCCGAAGTAAGAAAGAGCATGGCGATCATCTGCGACAAATTCTAGAGACTTTACGAAAAGAGAAGCTTTATGCGAAGTTCTCGAAATGTGAATTTTGGATCCGGAGAGTTGAATTCTTAGGACACGTAGTAAGCAAAGAGGGAATCCACGTGGACCCATCCAAAATTAAAGCCATTGAGAACTGGTCAGCACCGAAGACGCCTACAGAAATTCATCAATTTCTAGGTCTCGCTGGCTACTACCGCAGATTCATTCGGAACTTCTCTTGAATAGCGAAACCTCTTACAACCCTAACCCAGAAAGGCGTGACCTTTGACTGGGAAGAGAAACAAGAAAGAGCGTTCCAAACGCTCAAACGAGCCTTGTGCACCGCACCAATACTATCCCTTCCCGAAGGAATAGAAGACTTCGTAGTTTATTACGATGCATCGAATCAAGGGCTTGGATGTGTTCTGATGTAGCGAGGTAAGGTCATCGCCTACGCCTCGAGACAATTGAAGACACACGAGGTTAACTACACGACCCACGATCTTGAACTAGGAGCAGTGGTATTTGCTCTGAAGATCTGGAGACATTACTTGTATGGAACGAAGAGCGCTATCTTTACCGACCACAAGAGTTTACAACACATTTTCGATCAAAAGGAGCTCAACATGAGACAACGACGGTGGGTCGAGCTACTCAGTGATTACGAATGCGATATTCGTTATCATCCGGGTAAAGCCAACGTAGTAGCAGACGCACTAAGTCGGAAGGAATATTCTGGTCGCAAGGTCAAGTCGTTGTCAATAACCATCCATTCACACTTGTCTAAGCAAATTCAGGAGGCTCAACTTGAAGCCATGAAACCTGAAAATGTGACGAATGAATCCCTTAGAGGAATGGACAAGAATTTAGAAGCCAAGGGTGACGGAGCCTTATATTTCATGAACCGGATCTGGACACCGAAACACGGTGGTTTCCGAGACTTGGTCATGACCGAGGCGCACAACACTCGGTATTCCGTCCACCCAGGTTCAGATAAGATGTATTTGGATCTTAAGAAGCTATACTGGTGGCCTAATATGAAAGCAGAGATTGCTACCTTCGTAAGTAAATGCCTTACTTGCGCAAAGGTTAAGGTCGAGTACCAGAAGCCCTCTGGTTTACTGCAACAACCAGAAATCCCGGAATGGAAGTGGGAGCGGATCACTATGGATTTCATAACCAAGTTGCCCAAGACGACGGGTGGACTTGAAACCATATGGGTCATCATTGATAGATTGACCAAGTCTGCACACTTCCTGCCTATCAAAGAAACCGACAAGATGGAGAAACTTACGAGAACATACATTAGGGAAATTGTACGGCTACATGGTGTACCTATTTCCATTATCTCCGATAGAGATAGTAGGTTCACCTCGAGATTTTGGCAATCACTACAACATTCCCTAGGAACGAGGCTAGACATGAGCACAACCTACCATCCACAGACCGACGGACAGAGTGAGAGGACCATCTAAACTCTGGAGGATATGTTGCGAGCCTGCGTGATTGACTTTGGGAAGGCATGGGATACTCATTTACCCCTTGTCGAGTTTTCCTATAATAACAGTTATCACACGAGCATCAAGGCTGCTCCATTTGAAGCTCTCTACGGCCGAAAGTGCAGATCCCCTCTGTGCTGGGCTGAGGTGGGTGATACCCAATTAGCCAGGGGGCAAACTTCCGACAGTACTCTCACCGGTCCGGAGATCATTCGGGAAACGACAGAGAAAATCGTTCAGATCCGTGAACGATTGAAAGCCTCTAGAGACCGACAGAAGAGCTACGCTGATAAACGAAGGAAACCTTTGGAATTTCAGGTGGGAGACCGAGTCCTCCTCAAAGTCTCACCCTGGAAGGGCTTGATACGCTTTGGCAAGCGTGGAAAGCTTAATCCGAGGTACATAGGGCCTTTCGAGATTCTTGCAAGAGTCGGCCCCGTAGCTTACAAACTCGAACTACCAGACGCACTTCGTAACGTACATTCTACATTCCACGTATCTAACTTGAAAAAGTGTCTATCCGACGAGACTCTTGTAATCCCACTCGACGAGATCGAAGTCAACGAGAGCCTCAACTTCGTGGAAGAACCTGTAGAGATCATGGACCGTGAGGTCAAGCAGACAAAGCAAAGTCGTATCCCTATCGTGAAGGTTCGCTGGAATGCCAAGCGAGGGCCGGAATTCACTTGGGAACGTGAGGATCAGATGAAACTGAAATACCCTCACCTTTTTGCTTAGTTATTTGTAATTTTAACTTGCTTAAATTCTAATTTCGGGACGAAATTCCTTCTAACGGGGGGATGATGTGACAACCCGATATTTCGAGTCAATGTAATGTAAAACCAATCAAATTTAGGTCAAAATATAACCTTCCTAAAATCTTATTTGGGATAAATAAAGTAGTAGGAATCATATCAAGGTTTGCGTACATAAAAAGAACGTCCAAATCTGACTTCGGATGAGGAAGTTATGAATTTTTGAAGAAATTCCTTAATCACGTCATTTTAATAAATAAATAATAAAAATAATTTTGGAATTTGCCAACGGAATCTAAACGAAAGTTGTAGATCATGGTCTCACCTTCACGTGGATATAAAGAACGTCAAAAACGGAGTTCGTATGAGGGAGATATGAATTTTTGAAGTTTATTTAAAATAAATATAAATTTAATTATAAACTCCCGGTATTATCCGAAGGGGAGTCATCGGATAGGACCGAAGTACGCCCTGCGTACCTTCGTACGCCCTGCGTACTGAGATCAAGGGCCTCGGATCGTCCACGTCGCCCTATCCGAGGTTTCCGACCCGTCCGACCCGCCTCCCCAACAACCCGTCCCATCCGAAGCCGAGGCAGTCGAGGCTTCGGTCATGCATGACGTACGCGTACGCGCTGCGTACGAGCGTACGCCCTGCGTACCGAGGCGGTTCAGCCTTCCTATAAATAGAATGCGAGGCTTTCCGAAAATTTTGCTCACTTCTCTCTTTTCTCTCACGATCTTGCCTCGATTTCCGTGCCCGTTAAAACCCGAAGCTCTGGTCTTTTTGCTCAAGTCCCGAGGGTCGATTTTACTCCCGAGATTCCCGAGAATCCCGAGAAAAATCCGTTTTCCGAGACGAAACTCTGCCCGGTTTTCCATCTCGTTTTCTTCAATCAATCAAGTGAGTTCATACCCATTAATTTACCTTCTAAATGTTCTATAAATTCTTTTATATGCTTTCAAGGTGGGGATACAAGTTAAATACTTATAGTTATTGCTTCAATCACATGTGATTGCATTAATCACATGTGATTAATAACTAGGGAAACCAGTGATTTTATCACTGTTCAAACTGTCTATCAAACTGTTTTACTTCAAAATGTTTTACAAACCCATTTACTTTTCAAATTATATTACAACTGTGATTTAAACAAATGTTCCTTATACTTAAACTGTTTCAATCAAATCTACGCCTTCAAATTGTTTTATAGATTGACATCAAGTCGATCTTTCTTTAAAAATAATACTTATGTTTCAAATGTCTTATAAACACTGATTTGTGCTTTTATATTATAAATTGCATGCCCATATATGTATAGATGTATAAATAATGTTTAAAGGGCTTAGGAAGGCCATCCACCCTATTTCCTTTTTCTCGATTTGGATGTGGTCTGGTGGGATTTCGGGTGACCATCCGAAGGTCGTTTCCATATTAATTATATATCAAATATACATATATAGACATAAAAGTACTTCCATATTCATACGTACTAGACGCACCGTTAGTAAGTTACCATCGGGGTAACACAGAATCATACTATTACAACTGCTAGATCAATGAGTCAGTTCATTCATGAATCTATACTAGGAAGAGAATATATACAACTATACTATGAGAACATATACAACTATACTAGAACGAGAAACATTTCATCACATATGCAAGAATACGATAACAAATGTGATCCACTGTATCGGAGCATGCCTTAAATGTCATGGCCCGAGTTGTAGCCATAATTCTCTTGGAGGGAGAGCGTTGAGTTTGCGTATAGATCTATACTGGATTGACTATCCTACACCTTGCTGCTAGCTACAGCCGGACCTGCAGGTCTGCGGGTGCCAAACGTCATTCCGTTATTACGACCGTTCTTTATGTCGTTGTTATCAGTCGATAGTATGGTGCAATTATCACATTATACCTTAATATAAATCCGGTTAAGGTAATTAGTACAACAGTAGTCACTATAAAACTAAGCTACAGTACTACAATGATTTACCCATTACACATTTTTAGTGATAACCTCACTTAAATTTTAATGTACAAACTATATTTTGTTAAAAGATAGTTGCACTTGGGAAATTATACACTTTTACAACAAGCGAACATACAAAACAGTTAAAGCCTTGGTAGAAGGCTACTATTTTAGAAAATATAGGTTTTTTTGAGAGATTCAAACTTTTACAAACACTTACATACATGAACTTATATTTGAGACATGTTCAAATGTTTTTGATAACAAACACCGACATTAAAATACTTATGAACTCACCAGCTTAATGCTGATAAACTCTTTCAAAATAACTTGTATTCTCAGGTCATCAGTAGACAGGTACCGATGCCAGCTTTTGAGATGATGGAGCGCACTCAAGACTCATCACATTATTATTTTGATTTACGTTATATTTTTGGTGTCTAAAACTGTACAGAACACGCTTGTATTAAAAATATATATTTAATGCAATGGATGATGTTGTTTGCTTATTTACATTTAATGTGTTGTGATTACCTTACATGACGTCCTCCGCCCCAGAACGTTTCCGCCGTTCTTGGTTTTGGGGTGTGACATTTTCCAACAAAATATCCTTATCATCAACACCATTACTTGGAACAATAACATTCATATCTAAAGTTGTTTTAATAGGTTTACAACCAAGCATTCCAAAATCATGTAACAATTTACGACAATGTTTTCTCTTAGACTAACACAAACCAACATCAAAATCTATAACTTTAATTCCAAAAAAAAAAAAAAAAAAACTTTAAGCTTTCCTAAATCTTTTATGAGAAATTTAGACTTTAAAAATCTTTTACCTTATTGACTTCAGAAATATCACTACGTGTTAACACAATATCATCAACATACGCAATTAACAAAACAATAGAATTCCCTTTATTCCGAACAAACAGTGAATAATCATTATACTTTGAACAAACCTAAATTCATATAAATCACTACACAATCTTTCATTCCACTTCCTAGGTGCTTGTTTGAGGCCATATAAGGATTTAAGCAATTTACATACTCTATTATCGTCGGGGGTATGATAACTTATAATAGAAACCTCACTACAATCACACTCCCACTCTAATATAAAAGAAAAATAGACTAATAGAACTAGATATTATAGACGATGAACAAGAACTCAACTGAACAATCTAAGAACCCTAATAACTATATAGGAAAACAAAGAACAAACAAGACCAAAATGAAAGTAAAATGAGAACAATTGAGACTGAATCACCAACAACACCTGTAACACACATTATATACTTCAGATACGAGACTCAAGTTGGATATGGATTTTATCCATATCAAACCTAAAGACCCGACCCAATAAAAGATCTGTGTATTTTTAAACAATAACAAGAGAAATCAGTTGCCATCCCTCAACCTATGACAAATGACCAAAAAACCCTCTTGTATAATAAATAGATACAAAAAAACCAAATATAGAACAAATTTAATATATTGTCATAAGTAGGGCTTTAAACGAACCGAACGAACACAAACAAAGGCTTGTTCATGTTTGTTCGTTTAAGTTAGCCGAACAAACGGATGAACACGAGTGGATAAACGAACGGAGTTTTCTTTTTCATGTTCGTTTGTTTAACAAATCGTCTTGTTCATGTTCGTTCGTTTATGCTCGTGAACATGCTAAAAGAACATAAACGAACAAAGATAAACAAACACATTTGAACATATTTGAGCATAAATGAACTATAATATAGTAATGTAATAAAAAATTGAACATATATGAACATAAAAAAACTTAAACGAACAACATAAACAAACGTAAACGAACAACATAAACGAACGTTCACATGTGAAAACTAGTAAAGGTTGAAGTTTGTGGGAGGTGTTGATGTGTTGGTAACATAGACAATCGAAAGTTAAAATATAAATGGTGATGTTTGTTGAGACAAAAGTAAGGTGTTTCGTTTTGAATGGTTGCGTATGGAAGTATGTTGAGTAAATGAGAGGCCATATGAAGTGCTTCAACCGAAAAGTGTGATTGGTTTTATGCAAAACAAAAAACTCTTAAGTTCACATGCAAACTAAAGATCTATGTTTTCACTATTGAGCTTATAACTATGAACATCAAATAAGAAACCCTAGGAAATTTTCGAAAACACACAAAAAGGGTTTTAGGATTACATACCTTGTTGTAGATCTCTTGGAAGCTAACACCACAAATGTTGTGCCTTTAATGGAATCACACCCAAGCTAGCAAGAAGATGACTTAAAGGAGGAGAGCGGAGGTATAAATTTCGGCTCTTCCATTGGAATGATGAGTGGCCAAAATTCTAAGGACTGGGGTCCTTTATATAGTTGTGGAATCTTGGGGCCAAAGCTAGGGTTTAAGGGATAAGCCCTATATTGAATTACTTGTTGACCAATCAGCCCAATCTCCTTATCCACAGAGCCTTGGAAGAAATCTTCTAGGCTTTCCCTAGAGGATTTTTGTCCACCTCATCCCATAAGGTTCTAGACCCTTCCCTCTCCAACTTTCAATAAATAATCAAACAATCCATATACTTTTAATTAATCTAATTAATTCCAATTAATTTATGATTAATTATTAATTAAATAATACATTTTCTAATTAAGATATTATTTTCATAATATATTAATAAACTTCTTATTTCAATTTATTAATCAAATAATAAATTAACCTCTCTCTCTCTCTCTCTAAAAGTCATCATGTCCAATTTCTAGGTTTGAGGACAACCCAAAAGGATTGTGCCAATATCAATTCAAGTATTTACCAATTTTAGTTATGGGCTTAGACACTTAATCCAACAGTCTCCCACTTGGATAAGTCAATAACTAAAATTGCAAGTACAACTTCTGAATTGATAAGCAAATTATAGCTTCCAAAAGTCGTTGTCGAACTCTGACCCGGTCAGTTAAGTGTTATAAGATAAGTGATCATATAATCCTCCATTGTGCAAGATATCATTTAGACACAAAACATGGAATAGAGTCAATCTCATTGTCCAAGACTTTTTTTCTCGATTTTTGATTTGTGATGATATAGGACTTCCAATCGAACACATCAGTTTTACTCGTAGCTCGGCCCAACACTATAAGTCAACACTAAATCACCGAGGGGCCCAAATATATCGCTTTTCTGGTAAACAAAAGGAACAAATAAACTTTGACTCATATGCTTGAATCTTTTACTCATTAAGTTATGCATGACAATACATTTTATAACATCAAGTTACTTATACGTTTACGCATTACCAATGTTTAACCGACTTGTACAACTCATATATCTCCGTTTCAAGATAATAAGATATTATCGTCTCAAAATTACTTGTGATAAATTCCATGAACTAGTTCTCTGAGTGTAGGATTATCCAATACTTATATCTCCATTTCTAAGTACTCATGAACATTGCAACAATTCTATAGATATGTCTAACTCCCTTAGACAATCTACAATCCAATTCATGACAGTCTTAATTCACTACTTATTTCCAAAAGTACGATAGACTATGGAATTTGAATAATCATATTATTTGGGAAGTAAAACATGCAAAACAAAACAAAATTAAATAATTGACAAAACGCAGTAAACAAACTCATAAATATCTCCATTATTTAATCACCAATAACCAATTACATTTATTTTATTACAAGTTTCAAACTAATTATCTAACTACTAAAACTAATATCATCTCCCAGACCAATGCTCCTGGAAAGCTGACTGTGCTCGACCCTACTCAGAGCCTTCGTCAAAGGATCTGCTGGATTCTCTTCTGATGATACTCTCTTTATGATGAGGTGACATTCTTCTACCCTATGTCAGATGTAATGGTACTTTCTGTCGATATGTCTAGACTTTCCATGATCTCTTGGTTCCTTAGTCAAGGTAACCGCTCCTTTGTTATCAAAGAAAAGTTCCATTGGCTCTTGAATGGTTGGGACAACTCCAAGATCTCTGATGAAGTTCTTCAACTAAGCTGATTCCTTAGATGCTTCACTTACAGCTATGTACTCTAATTCGCAAGTCAAATCATCCACTATATCGTGTTTGGAACTCTTCCAAGTTACTACTCCATCATTTAGAGTGAACACCCAGCCCGACTAAGAACGAAAGTTTTCTGTCTGTCTGAAAATTGGCATTACTGTACCCACTCACTCTCAATGTATCACTGCCACCAAGGACTAGAATCATATCCTTCGTCCTCCGCAAATACGTGAGAATGTTTTTAACCGTGCCTAATGTGCTTTACATGGATTTACCTGATAGCGACTGACCATGCTCAAGGAAAAGATACATCAGGGCGAGTATATGTCATAGCGTACATGATCAACCCTACAGTGGAAGCGTAAGGTACCCGACTCATATCAACTATCTCTTCATTTGTACTAGGGATTTGAGTCTTACTCTATTCAGCATTTCTCTGGATAGGTAGCTCTCCTTTCTTGGAATTTTCCATACTAAACCTCTTTATTACTTTAACCAAGTATGTACTTTAGCTAAGTCCAAGTAGTCTCCTCTTTCTATCTCTCAAGATTCTTATCCCAAGAATATAGGCTGCGTCTCCAAGGTCTTTCATGGCAAAACACTTTCCAAGCCAATACTTAACTTCTTGCAAAGTTGGAATGTCGTTTTCCATGAGAAGTATGTCATCGACATACAACTCCAGAAAAGTCACTATACTCCCATTAGCCTTGATATACAAACAAGACTCATCCTCACTCCTAGAGAAACAAAACTCTTTGACTTTCTCATGGAAGCAAAGATTCCAACTGTGAGATGTTTGTTTCAATCCGTAGATATATTTCTCAAGCTTGCACATTCTATTTGGAAAGTTTGCATCTACAAAACCCTATGGTTGACTCATGTAAACATCTTCAGCAAACTTCCCATTAAGGAAATCAATTTTGACATCCATCTGCCAAATTTCATAGTCATGAAAGGTGGCTATGGCGAGCATTATCCTAATAGATTTTATCTTGGCTACTGATGAGAAGGTCTCATCATAGTCAACCCCTGGGGTTTGAGTGAATCCCTTCACAACCAGTCGAGCCTTGAAGTTGTGTACCATTCCATCAATGTCGGTCTTCATCTTAAAGATCCATTTGCACCCAATTGTCTTTCGACCTAGTACATTATCAACAAAATTCCAAACTTGATTGTCATACATGGACTTGATCTCGTTGTCCATTTCATATTTCCCTTGAACATACTTAGGTTTTTCCATTTCTTCCTTGTAGCTAGTCGGCTCACCCAAATTTATCAGTGTCCTAGAACTAACAAATGTGTCACCATCTATAGTAATATAGAAGCCATAGAACTCAGGTGGCATGCTAACTCTACCGGAACACCTAAGAGGTAATGACTTGCCTATCAGATAAACATGAATCTCTTCCTCTAGTTGAGTGCTGATATCATTTAATGTTCCTTGAATTTCTTCAAGATCAATGGTACTCCCAATGTCCTCTTTGAATATGAGGTCCCCCCCTTTCTCTCTCTATCTCTCTCTCTCTCTCTCTCAAAAGACTCATCTTCGTGCTACAAAGACCACGTTCTCACCAGGTCTATAACAAATATCCAAATGACTGCTTTGTGTAACCAATGAAAATACACTTCTCTCTTCTATCTGTTATCTTATCATGAGTCTCTCATCTCACGAAAGCTTCGCAACCCTAGACTTTGACATGTGCCAACGATGGAACTTTCCATGTCTACATCTTATGAGGCGTTTTGGCAACCTTCTTTATAGGGACAATATTTAGGATGTGGGTGGTTGTCTCTAAGGAATACCCCCGGAAGTGAATTGGAAGAGAAGTACGACTCATCATGGAACAAACCATGTCTAACAAGATCCGATCACACCTCTCAGCCACACCATTCAATTATGGTGTCCTAGGAGGAGTCAATTGTGAAACTATTCTACATTTCTTTAAATAGTCATTGAACTCGATACTAAGATACTCTCTACCTCTATCGGATCTAAGAATCTTTATCTTCCTGCCCAAATGATTCTCGACTTATTGTTTAAACTCTTTGAACTTTTCAAAGGTTTCTGACTTATGCTTGATTAAGTAGATATAACCACATCTGTTATAATCATCTACAAAAGTCACATAGAATTGATTAGCATCCCTTGTGGATGATCTGAAGGGTACACACACATTTGTATGTATGATATCCAACAAACCTTAATCTCTTTCACAAGATTCAGTGAAAGGTGATTTTTTCATCTTTTCCAAAAGACAAGATTCGCATGTATCAGCTGACCTTAGGTCAAATGATTCTAACACTCCATCCTTTTGCAGTTGGGAAATGCATTTCTTGTTAATGTGTCCAAGACGGCAATGCCACAAGCACGATTTGTCTACACCATTAGACGAATCAATATGAACAACATTATTGCCTAAATTATCAACACACATCACAGTTTCATACACACCATCACAAGGCAAATCTTTAAATATAAAAACACCATTTTTATAAGCAGAAATAGAACCATTCAAATCATTAATTGAACATCTAAAACCTTGTCTTAATAAAGCATGAAAAGAAATAATGTTACGTGTCATCTCTGGCGAGTAACAACAACTTATCAAATCTAAACAAACACCACTACTAAGTACTAGACTATAAACTCCAATCTTAGTAACAGGAGAAGATTGCCTATTCCTCAGGATCAGGTTCATTCTTCCGTGCTCCACATGCTCACTTTCTCTTAGCCCCTGCAAATTAGAACAAATTTGAAATCCACATCCAAGGACCCAAGAACGAGAAGATGAAGATTTATTAGATGAAATAGTATGTGTGTTTGTGTGTGTGTGTGTGTGTGTATATATATATATATATATATATATATATATATATATATATATATATATATAGGCCTAGGTTATTCTATTCAAACTAATTATTGTGTTATTGTATGCATAAATATGGGACAATCAATTTTACTTATTTTAAGAAAGTGATTAATATATATATATATATATATATATATATATATATATATATATATATATTATTGAATTAAATATAATTGAAAAATATCATCTTAATTAATTAGAAGGGTAATTTAGTCAAATAATATAGATTTAATAAAGGAAAATTGCATTTTTAAGGGATCATAGATTCTATTAATTTTAAAAATTTGATTTTACAAATTATAATTCTTTTAATTCGGACATTCTGACAGAATATGTTTATGAGTATATTCAAAAATAAAAATATTCTTGAACCGTAAATAATAAAAATATTCTTGAACCTATTTCTTGATCATGAATTTAAAAACTTCTTGTAGAATAACAAATTCTTAAACAATCAATTGAAGAATAAAAACAAAAAATACATTATTTCTTAGAGAATACGGGTAACAATTGTTAAGAATTACATTTATTGTTAAAGAATAAAACTAAAAAAACTTTCAAAATGGGAAAGAAAACATCAAAATCTAACAACGACTAAAACATTCTAAAAGAATAATGTTGCTTATAATCACTTTCACTTTTATTGTCTATTCTTCACGCATCAACTTCTATGATTCCAACAGAATTGGAATTCGTAATTCAATTCCAACAGAATTAGAATTCGTGATTCCATTCCAATAGAATTGGAATCTCACCAATATCATCCATTGAATCATCTACATAAACATAGTTGTACCTTTTCAGAATTCAACCTTGTCAAGATCCTGCACTGTCTACGTAAAGGAAGTGTTAAATCAGAAAAAAAAAATATAAATTGAAACATGAATCAATTCATAAAATGGAGCCAAAAATCAAGTTAAAAAACATAAATTGAAACATGAATCAATTCAACTGAAACGGACGTTTGTGATTTTGACTCCAAAATCGGAACTCGTTGTTGCATTCTGATATGAACAGGTCTAGTATTCACATAAATGATTGAAATACCGATTCATAGCGTTCTTATACAGACAATTCTGAAACTGATTTCAAAGGATTCGGATTTAACTGTTGATTTGGGATGCTCGACTCAGTATCGGCATTCACAGGTTCATAATCGGAAGTTGATCACAACAATCTTGATCGAATGTTCAAATCAGATTCGGAATTCCATCACTGATAATCAAAAACATTCCCATCATCCATTCGCATTTACAGAAGAAGCTTTGATCGGAATTTTTGTTGGAATCAAATTCGTCGGGACTCGAGAGTTCTTTGTTTTGGCGTCTGTAACCGAAATTTACAAACGAAATTGAAGTCGAAATTGGCTCGTAAAATCAAATCTCGATGGGGTAACGGGCATTACATGGGTACCTGATTACGTACCATTGCTATCGGAATTTGGTTTGAAGGACTTTGACTTTCGAAAGTCAAAGAAACGCCGTTCATTAGATTGAACGAGGAAGATGACTTATGTTGCTTCTTCACTTCGTTTCTTCAGTCTCGTCGACCCCCCGAGACGCTTCCTTAGCCTGAAATCGATCGACATCCAGTGGACCTTGCAGCCGCTTCGTGCTTTCCTTCTCACCTTCATCGATGTATTTGGGGAAGTTGTTTATAAAAGGCGATAAATTAGGTTAAAATCAACTAGCATAATTATAGGAAAGTATTTGGGGAAGTTTTTTATAAAATTACCTAATTACCCTTATTTACTTATTTAATTATTTATTTATATTTTAAATTTTGATTGGCCCACATTTATGCATACAATAACACAATAAACACTTTAAACACCTGAACCTAGCTATATATATATATATATATATATATATATATATATATATATATATATATATATATATATATATATATATACCTGCAGAAGATGGTTTCACCTTGCCATCCTTGATATCTTATGGATACTTTGGGCAACATCATTTCCAATGCCCCTTGTCATTGCAGTAAAAGCAAATAGCCTCTTTGGGATCAGAAGAGGGTGGATGGTCAGAACTGGACATTCCTTTAGGGCCATTACCGGATGACCCTACATGAGACTTTCCCTCCCAGTTTTTCTTGAGAGGACCTTTCCTCTTTTTACCATTTCCTTGTCTAATGGCCAGAACGGGATCGCTAGCAAGAGTGGAGGATAAACCTTTTCCTTTTATTCCTGCTTCATCTGTCTGCAAAAGATTGAGCAATTAAGCCAAGGTGGTCTCAGTGTTGTTCAAATGATAGGTCAGGATGAACTGATCATAACAACTTGGTAAGGAGTTTAGGACTATGTCAATAGCTAACTCCTCATCAAAGTGCACATTTTGCCTAACAATGCGCTCCACGAATCGTTGCCTTCTCTACACATGGGCACAGTCAGAGTCTCCCTCCTTGAGCTTACAAGCCATGGGGGCTTTGACCACCTCGTATTTTTCTTGACGAGCTCGCTTGTGTACCTTTTCCATAAGGTCCTTATTCATCTCATACGACCAGTAGTCTTCATAAAATCTCTGCAACTCACGGGTCATATTAGCGACCATGATGCAAACAACTTTTGTTGCATCATCATAGTGTTTATTGTAGGAGGCTAATTCTTCAGGAATGACCTTCTCTTTGTCGATTTCATTTAGTTCTTTTTCAAGGACATACTCCTTGTTGTCGAAACGAAGGGTCATTTTGATGTTTCACATCCAATCATTGTAGTTGGTCTCATCCAATGTCATCTTTGAGCAGATAGTTGACACCGAGAAGTTATGGTGGTTGTTGGAGGAGGAGGAACCAGAAGCATCAGTTGAGGTAGATATCTATAAAAAGAAGCTAGTTTTGTTAGACAATAATAATCCTTCATATCGTAACCCAAAATAAAATATTAAGGGTATGACCCAACTATATAATTCACAACTTAGAAAAGGGATGCCATAATCTTATTGTAAATTTAATAAAGGTAGGTAAATGACGATTTACCAATTTGACCATAAAAGAAATAAAATTAAATGAAATTCCTAGGTCTTTTGAGATTCATTGAAACTATTCGTGACTGGGATACCGATGATTATGCTCTTCTATTCGTGACTGGGATGCCGAGGATCACAAACAAGATGTGAATAACCATGAAAATGTGCTTGGTAACCTCATTGTTATTTATCATCTCAATTGAGGTGCTGGTAAACCACACACGCTCCATCAACAATGATAATTAATGAGATACCCATTGTGAATCTTTATTAGTCCTTATTAGTGTGTTGGTTAACCACACATGCTCCACTAACGATTTATAAAGTGTAATGTGCAATTTCATGGGTTAGTATACTAATTCACATTTTTCCTAAAGTAACTAGATATGGGATTTTAATAAAATGGTTCTAGTATTTTTAATAGCATTATACTTTTAATGAGACTTAGTTTTCCTATCAAATCCGTTCTGCTAACGCGCAACAAAAACAAACATTATGGACCTTCCGAGTTAAAAAATAAGTTAGGGACCAAACATGCAAATTACCCCAAACCATAGGGACCATTTGTGTAACTCACTCAAATAATAATTACCAAAATTTGGAAATCCTAAAATCCTTGCCTATTTTCAAAAACTTGGGGAGGAAGGCTAGGGTTTCAAACCCATAGCCCTAAATTTCAAAATCCAAGGGGAACGTGTTAGGGTTTCGAAAAACCCTAACCCTAGTCAAAATTCATGCCTTTTAGGGTTTAATGTCCATAAATCCTAATTGATCTAATTCAACAATTATAGTAATTCAATTGAAAACAAATCAAAAGCTCTTATACCCCTGATATATTTTATGCAAAACAAAAAACTCTTAAGTTCACATGCAACCTAAAGATCTATGTTTTCACTGTTGAACCTATAACTATGAACATCAAATAAGAAACCCTAGACAATTTTCGAAAAACACAAAAAGGGTTTTAGGATTACATACCTTGTTGTAGAAACCCTAGGCAATTTTCAAAAAAAAAAAAAACAAAAAAGGTTTTAGGATTACATACCTTGTTGTAGATCTCTTGGAAGCTAGCACCACAAATGTTGTGCATTTAATGGAATCACACCCAAGCTAGCAATAAGATGAATTGAAGGAGGAGAGGGGAGGTATAAATTTTGGCTCTTCCCTTGGAATGATGAGTAGCCGAAATTCGAAGGACTAGGGTCCTTTATATAGTTGAGGTATCTTGGGGCCAAACCGAGGGTTTAAGGGATAAACCCAAAATTGAATTACTTGGTGACCAAGCAGCCCAATCTCCTTATCCAATGAGCCTTGGACGAAATCTCCTATAGACTTTCCCTAGAGGATTTTCGTCCACTTCATCCCATTAGGTTCTAAACCCTTCCTTCTTTAACTTTCAATAAATAACAACACAATCCTTGTATTTTTAATTAATTCAATTAATTTCTAATATAATAAAATAATAGATAATCCAATTAATCCCAAAGGTTGTAGAATTTATGTATATAACTTCTAGTTATTAAAGAATTAAATATAAGTAAACATTGTCATACTATGAGTTACAATAATGTTAATATAATTTATAATATTAATATAATAAAATAATAGATAAAAATACATATATTTGTTAGAAGTTAATTAGTAGAAAATGATGTTTTTGACAATCTATCTAAATTACAATAATGAAATATACTATATAGATATATATTTTGAGATAAAAAATGGATGAAAGATAGAGTAGAATTGGAAATGGAATATTATTTATCCTATTATTTACTTTATTTTTTTATTAAAAAATAAATATGGGTCGAAGATCGTCTAAGACATGCTAAAATGTAAAAAGGAACTGCAAAAAACCTTAATGGTGGATTCTTTACGGTTATTGGAATTTTCTTTGAAAGATACGTATAATTTCCTTGAAATAACTGGAATAAACTTTCTGCAAAAAAACCTTAATGGTAGAAGTTCTACTCTAAGGTCAAGTAAAAGCCCAATACACTTTTGATATTTGCAAATATAATGTAAACCCTATCATTCGCGGTGTTTTAGAAATTTGACTAATCACAAATCGATTATGGGCGTGTTCAACATGCAATATTTGGGAACTTCTGGCTTCTAGCTTTTAAGAACACGCTAGTAAAAAAAAGTCTCGTTCGGCGACATGAGCGTTTAGCATTTAGCCTAAACAAAACGCTCTAAAATCAAAAGCTACATGAAGTAGCTTTCAACAAAACGCTCCAAAATCAACCGCTTCCTGCTACCCGCTAGCAGCTAGTTTTGCCGAACACGCTCTATAAAACTAACTTGATAATCATTTAGAAAATTAAGTCAATGAAGTAAATAGTTAATAAACTAACCATAAAAAAAATCTTGTGCAAAAACGACTAGTTTTTTGGAATAAGAATAAGCAATGTTTTAAAAACTTGTTTGAACCGGCCAGTCCAATTGGACCGGGAACCGGGGGAATGAGCGGTTTAACTATCATCGGTTTTATGTCGATTTTTGAACTGATTGAACCGGTTGGTTTTTAGAAAAACCCGGTTCAACATAAATCGGTTGAACCGGTTAAGCCAAATAAAAACACATTAAAAAGAACCATTTACATAATAAGCTTTGATGATTTTTTTTTAAATCTATTTAATTTTCTCTAAATAAAAACATATGATAAATGTTATAAAGTTTTTTGATGTGTTTGTATTCATCTAAAACTACATTTTGTTTCAGTATTATATATATATATATATATATATATATATATATATATATATATATATATATATATATATATATATATATATATATATATATATATATATATATATTTGACGTATATGGATTGATGTAAAACATTAAAACTTAAGGTTATGTGTTATTTTAATGTATTTTGATTCATCTACAACTTATTTTATGTATATTTTTAATGTTTGAACTTGTAAACATCAAATTCATGATTTATATATGTATGTATGTGTATAAAAATAAGAAAAACATGAAAAATATTGAAATCGGTTGATCCGGCGGTCGAACCGATTAGACCGGTTGAACCGGGAACCAGTAATCTTACATCTTCAACTAAAAAACAGGATTTTAAAATATTAAGAATAACTCATACTATTTCATATACAGACATCTAAATCGGTAATTAGTGTTCCTATTGATATCAAATTTGATAAAGAACAACATAAAATGTTAAACTATATATATCCAAAATATACTGTTTATTTCAAATAAGATGAAAAATATATCTATGGATATATCATAAACTGAATACTATGACTATGACTCTAAAATGTAATATTATAATAATAAGATCCTTAATTAATGTTTTTAAGCATTAAAAGAAATTAGCAACCCTACATGTTTAAAGTCGCAACTAACAATCCAATTGGGCTTATTTGATTTGACTTGGTTATATTATTTTTACATGCATCGTTATAAGCAAATCAGGGAGCCCAAAACTTTGCAATTTCTCACGTTTTAACAAGTTTTGATCGGTTTTATCGATTTTTATCTTCATATTATTAAATTGAATTTGCTCGAAGATTTTATGTATCATGTTGAAGAAACCAGATATAAACACAAATTACAAAAAAAAACTAACCAAAAACAAATCACAAATTATATATAAAAAAACATTGAGCTTACACGAATTTTCAAATATAATCCGAACCTTTTATGATGTTTAAGCCCAAAAATATAAATTAATTCATTGTTCTTGTTAGGAAATCAGACAATGTTTGTCAAAAATTAGAACAGATCTAATGTCATTTGCCAAACTCTCATGACCATTGTTAGGAAGTAAAACAGATAACACACGGAATCAAAAACACACAAAAACACAATATTTACTTGGTTCGGTCAAGATGATTTATGTCCACAGGCAGGAGGAGAGTATTCTTATTTACAAAGTTTTCAAACAAATATTACAAGTATAACCAGCAGATATTCGACATCCTCACTAAGGATACACGTTACAAAGATCAAGACCACCCGAAAAGACTAGCATGCATCCCTATTTATAGACTATGGATTAGACCTAAGACCCTAATGGACCAAGCCCGTCAATCTATAGGTCCATGAAATGTGTCAACCAATCATAATCCACCATGATTCTACTTCTATAACCTTCAATCTTGAGAAACATTGCATTGGCACCAACAATAAATACACCACTCACACATCAAGTGTCATTAGGTGACACACCTTGTCACTTAGTGGCACCTTCTGTGCATGACAATTCTTTCAGGTTCCATGACGACGCATCAAGTGTCATTGAGTGACACACCTTGTTACTTGGTGGCACCTCTTATGCATGACACTTCTTCGAGGTGTCATGGTGGCGCATCAAGTGTCATTGAGTGACACACCTTGTTACTTGGTGGCACTCTTGTGCATGGAACTTCTTCGAGGTGACATGACAACACATTAGGTGTCCTTGATTGGCACACTTTGTCACTTGGTGGCATCTCTTGTGCCTGACACTTCTTCTGATGCTCAAGTCTTCTGTCAGATGCTTCATCCTAAAGAGTGCCATCATATTCTACAGTGTCATCATATTTGAGAGTGTCATCATATTTGATAGTATCATCATATTCAAGAGTGCCATCATATCCAAGATGCTCCATTGAAACCAAATGTTCGACGCACTATTTTTTACGATTTACGGACGATTCGATTGATTTGTCTTATATCTCTTAATTCAAAACTTATATTTTTATTTTACATACACACACACACACACATATATATATATATATATATATATATATATATATATATATATATATATATATATATATATATAGCGTATCAAGTCTATTATACTCGACGTTTGTCCATTTTTGTAAATAACGATTGGTGCCAAAAGTCGCAATTGTTACAGTTTCCTAGAACATACCTCTTGACGAGTCTTACAATCAGCTGTAGTTGATCGACATCTATTCACCTGATAACAAGCTTTGTTGATTACTTTCGCCCATAAATGCTCCTATAAATCAACAAATAGTCTCATGTACTTAGCACGATCAATTAGTGTTTGGTTCATTTATTTACCACTCGACTTTGCTATGTTATCTTTCATACAGTGTGATGCCTCATTATACCTTCTGTTTTTGCAGAAGTTGTCAAATGAAGCCTTATAGAACACCAACTTTGACATCCCCAAAATCACGGCCAGAAAAGACCGATTTTTGTTTATGCTTTATAAAAATCAGAGTACTTCATTTTATAAAAATGTTGCGGAATTTGTTCCCAAAAAAATATGGTAAATACGTTATTAAAACATTTTCGAAGAAACGTATTTATTTCATTTTAAAACGTTTGGGATGTCATCGTTAATACATAAACATAAGCATAAACAGAACTTACATTTGTTTACACTAGTGATCTACATCTCTTTAAATCTCTCAGTGTAAAGTGAGTTCATATCAACACATGTGATATAAATAAACTGAGTGGGTCAGGTTGGGAAACCTGGTGAGTACATAGGGTTTTCAACCCACAATAATATAAATATTATGTTAAACAATCAAACAATCCACCCAATTACTCATCCCCATTATCTTCTTTACTCTTAAGGATTTAACCTAAGAGTCACCTATCTTGCAGTCGTTTATTCCGAAGTCCATTACTTCTAGGGTTATAGGACTGGCACTAAATCCATAGCTGCCGATGTTCGTTCATAAAACACTAAATCCATAGCTGCTATATCCTACTCATCGGGTACTAAATCCATAGCTACCAGTGTTTAATAGGTACTAAGTCCATAGCTACCAATTCGTAACAGGTACTAAATCCATAGCTACCAGCGTCTAACAGGTACTAAGTCCATAGCTACCGGTGTTCGTCCCATAGGCACTAAGTCTATAGCTGCCAATGTATACTCACATCATCTTCTATCTCTCATCATTCATCTACCCATCTCATACCCAACATATTTGTATATATAAAATACGTATACAGTTTAAATCCTTGAAAACATGTATAAAACGTTCGTCCAGCATAGACAACAAGTATTCAGAGAATATACACACATAGCACGTAGTTTATATAAAATACTTCATATCTATGTGTAAGATGAAAGGGACTATGCGCTCACTTGAAAGGTGGTGACTCAACACTCGAACCGCGCTTCGATACTCTCAAAACAATTATCCCTTTACGACACCTAGTATCAATACCACTAGGGTTTAGTCTAACGATAATCGCGACAAATTAATAGTCTAGCTATTATTATTCACTACTAGAAAAATAGCCTTTTACGACGCGCGAACCATGACGCGCGCTGTTTTATAATACGCAATAGTGTGTGTCCTAAAAATAATGTCAGATCTTCGAAAATTAGAAGGATTTAGAGCACGCATTTTCGCGCGTCCAAAAATAAGTGTCACATTGAAAAAAAAAACACGGAGGGCACATAACATAAAACGCGCGTCCTCTAGGTATGTCACTTTATGTTTTTTTAATGAAATGCGGGGTTCTTTTGGGGGGAAATGAAATTCCGAAAAGTTTGAAAGGCCCGCCATGAAGGGACGATTCTACTTCTTTTTTCAAAAACCCTATTCAACATATGCCGACTCTCACACACACACAAACTTATCGCTATCTCTATCTCTATCTCTATCTATCTCTCTCTCTCTCTCTCTCTCTCAAACACACACACAAAATTAAAGGGATGATTCTAGGGCTTTTTTCAAGAACCATTCAAAACGCAAAGGAGTGCTCTCTACAATAGGTTAGCGACATCGTCTTACCTCACCTCGTCGGCGACTCTGACTCCTCGAAGATTTAGGGTTGTGCTTGGTGTTGTACTCGGTGTTGTGCTCCGTGATTCAACAATTGAGGTCTAAGGTTATGTGGTTGTGTTTGGTACTAATGGAAATAGAGAATATATTGTTTGATTACAATCTGATAAGCGTTCTTCTAACCGGTATGCTCCCTCTTCTCCTTTTAATTCGATCACAACTTTCGTCCTTACCCTTCTTCTTATTATTAATTTTTGGGTGATGTCGGGGGCAAAGAAGAAATTTCAGCAGTGGGACTTATTCCATCTGATGGAGGAGATGCCTGAGGAGGGGCATTTTCAGGGGCATTTTCGGAAATATGAAGTTTTCCCATATACCAGAACAGTTAGTTTTCCAAAAATTCATAGAGGTAATTCAAATGGGATTTTTTTTTCTCTGTAATTGAAATGGGTGTTTTTTTAATAGTAGAACAGTTAGAATGAAGACATATTTTCTTCCTGGTTTTCCCTCTTTTCTTTCTTTCTTTTACTTCATTCAGTTGAACTACTTCTGTATTGACTTGGTCAGATGGGATTGTTTTTCTCTTTAATTCGAATTGGTGTGTTTTTTTTAATAGCATGTAATGTTAAGGGTTTGTTAGATTCATGAAAAGTGTTCTGCGAGAAAAGGCGATTGCAGAGTAGTTCTTCTCTTTCTCTCTCTATCGAGAAGGTGATTGCAGAGAATACTCAGTACTGTAAAAGAGAAAGAAAAGGAGGGAAAGAGAGAGAGTGTGTGTGTGTGTGTACATGTGAGAGAGTGAATTCAAGAACGATGAAAACGATATCTGAGAGCTTTGCTTCCTGCCTCTCTTTTTCACCAGACATAAGTGGTTATGTTAGTATAGTATTCATTCTTTTCAATTCATAAAAAGTCGCATAGTTTTTTATTTTATCTTTGTTTTAATTTATCAGATTTGACAAACCTATCAAGGCACACCCATTTGATGCTTTCTGTTTTACCTCCTTTTTTTGTCTTTAATCTATTTCATCATTAATCTATTTCGAATATAGGGTCTGAAGTCAGATGAAGATGACATCGATGTTTAAGAACATTAGTGATATGGAAGTAGTAAAATCAAAAGCACTTGAGGAGAAGGTACTTCTACCTTTTGAATTCTATGTCACGAGATTATATATTCAATATCTCACATGGGTACTTCTACCTTTTGAATTCTATGTCACAGGAGCTGGACAAGGGCATTTTGGTCCATCTATATTCACATGGGTACGTCCTGGTGGCACATCACATGAAGGTGAAGGCGTCGGTGGAGTCGAAGGTCTTTCACTATCATTATCTTCCACTTTATAGCACCTGGAAGCAGCTAAAATTTTTTGTCTTCATATAATAACTGATAATCAACAAAGTATATGATATGTGAGTTTAAAGCAACTGACCTCATTTCTTGTTTTAGCAGTTCTCTTTATCTCAGCAACAAGCTTCTTTTCCTGCTCATTTCATCTATGTGAGTTTGAAGATGGGATGGAAGAAAACCAGGAGTGGAACAAAATGGAAATGTTGGATTCTAATTAGTAAGCATGCCCTTGTACCAATACTTCATTTTCTGAGAATACCTATTAAAAAATTAATACTACTTTTACCTTCACCTAATTAGCAATTATAACTAATAAATAAGCTAAAAACCATTAGCAATTACAACTAATAAATAAGCTAAAAACCCCAAAAGAGTCTTTTCAGGAATATTAAAAAAAAACATAATATACACACCCATGCTTTTGACTCTTTAAGGAATATTTATTTCTTTAATAGAAAATCTTTTAACAGCTATAAAGGTGTGGTTTTTGTTTAGCAGCCCATACTTTCTATTGCTTCTGGTTTAGTAGCCCACTAGACCATATTTTTACTGCCCATACTTTTGGTTTAGTAGCCCACTAGGCCATACTTTTACTGCTTTTGTTGTCTCCTCTTAGATAAACCAAACTCACGTTGGATTAAAGACTTCAGGTCTTCAAGTATTAAATTAAAAACCCTATCGCCCAATCCCTATCCTGCCTCAAGTTTTCAAGTCTTCTCTCTCGTTAGATTAAAGACTTCAAGACTTCAAGTCTTCTCTCTCACGAATACAACACATTCAACAACTACGTGATTCAACAGTCTTCTCTCTTAAGGTGTAAGTTTCTCCTGTTTTCTTAAACTATGCTAAAGACTATTGGAGTATTTGATGCTTCTTTGACTTAGCCAACTAAAAACCCTAATACAGGTCTATTTATACCATATTTAAAAAAAAAAATCAAACAGCTCGCTACGTCGCTATGCAGTCGCTATGGACCCCATAGCGACAATGGATCGCCTCGCCTCGCAAAACGCTATAGCGAGCGCCATGCTCGCTATTGATAACACTGATGTTCTTATGTTAATTTTTAATCTCAGTGATATATTTACATCAAATTTTATGGAGTTTAGGTCTGCAAATTACTCAGCCCCCGCCAGCTGCAGTTGTTCCTCCAAATGGACCAAATACAAACCCTTTGGATCTCTTCCCTGGTTATCAATATTTTTCTTCACTTTCAGATTGAGAATTTATGTTTTAGATCCTGTAGATTGTAACCTTGTCATGTTTGGTCTAGGGACTTCCTAACATGGACGCAAATGGTCCTGATGGTGCTGCTGGTAACTTGGATTTTCTTCGTAACAGTCCACAGGTATTTATTTATTTATTTATAAACTAGTCAACCATATCTATATACACATTAATTATTATTTATCTCATCAAAATAAAAATATAATTTATACTTCGAGCCATGATGCAGGCTAATCCCCAAATCTTGCAGGTATTTCATAAATACAAATCATAATACTTCTCAAAGACATAAAGGGTAGTGTTTCTTTTATCTTATTTCTTATGATTTACAAGAAAGTTTTGATTCAGATTCTAGCATTGGTCAAGGGGGTACTACTGCATGGAAGGTGCTTCAATACACACTTTCTTACAACAATGTACACAAACTAAGGAAATAGCATTGTAGTACTAAGTTATATAGTTAGGGAAAACCTCTTAATAACAATGTACAAATATGTGTCTACTTTTGGAATGATTATTTGTATGACATTAACTTTTGTGCAATGGATTGTATTTTTTGTATATGGTATTTTATTTTCTATTATGAGACATGAAATGCAAATTTAATTTGAAAATTAGTAAATCTATAAATAATTTAAAAAAAAAATTAAATTACGATACGCAAAAATGTGTGTCATCTTCATTTATGACATGGCCTTTCTTGATACGCATTGCGTGTCATTAACACGCGCGTCGTAAGGTCACGACACGCGAATGCATGCCGTCTTTCTTTATGACAGGGCTTTCCTTGATACGCATTGCGTGTCGTAAACGCGCGTCGTAATTGCGCGTCGTAAATGAGCGTCGTAAATGCGCGTCGTCTCTCTTTATGACAGGGCCTTCCTTGACGCGCATTTGCGCGTCGTCTGAGCCTTTTACGACGCGCAATGAGCGTCGTAAAAGGCTGTTTTTCTAGTAGTGATTATTATATAAGCGTTAAATAACACTCAATATAACTCATAATAATAGCCAAAATACTCATTATAAGTTCCTAATAACGTTACTATATTAAAACATAAGCTATACTAAAGATAGGGTAGGTACAACTCACTTACAGCGGGTTTTTCGCAAAACCGGGCTTCGCTGGAGCAGCGTTCCAGAGCCGAAAGGCTCTTTTTTCGAGAGAGAAAGAGAAGTTGGAAGGTGTGAGAAATAAGGATGCCCCAGCACCCTTTTTATAGGCTGGAAAAGCCAAAAACTCATCGAGTTGGCCTCAAACTCGTCGAGTTCCAGGCCAGGTGTCACCATCTGGTGGCTAGCCTTGGGGAGGAAGCAACGGCCAGGATTGCGCCACGTCACCCGATTTCGCACAGCAGCCTCCCGACTTAGAAAAATCATAACTCTCGCATACGAGCTCCGTTTTTGACGTTCTTTTTTTCCACGCGTAGGTAAAAACAAGATCTACAACTTTCATTTAGACTCCGTCGGCTAATTCTTGACCGATCTTAAATTTAACAGTAGGAGGAGATTAGACTGCTAAATGACCGCGAAGAATTCGTAACTCTTTCATACGGACTCCGTTTTCGTCCATCTTTTTGCCGTTGAGTTCCTATTAATGAGATCTTCAACTCTCATTTAGGTCACATAAGCCAAAAACCGCTCGAACTAAAATTCGAGTTTCGGGTCGTGCACTGCTAAGCCGAATCTTAGAAAAATCATAACTTCCTCATACGAAGTCAGATTTGGGCGTTCTTTTTATCGACCCTCTTAGTTTAACATATTCTACAACTTTTGTTTAGATTGATAAGGCTAAATCTCGCTCTATCGTAAATTCACTATTTACGCTTCCCGGTGTCGTGCCCATTTTGCCGTAAAACTTCGACGGGCCATAACTTCTTCGTTATAACTCGGATTTCGGCATTCTTTATATGTACAGAAACCTTGAGACATATTCCATAACTTGGTTAAGATTATTTATTCTAAATAATCTTTTGTCGAAAAGTCGTTTTCGACCCCTATTTCCTCTAAATTGACTAGCCCGGATTTGCGGGCGT
This sequence comes from Lactuca sativa, assembly GCF_002870075.4. Classification (NCBI taxonomy): domain Eukaryota; kingdom Viridiplantae; phylum Streptophyta; class Magnoliopsida; order Asterales; family Asteraceae; genus Lactuca; species Lactuca sativa. The sequence goes on from NC_056628.2 coordinate 9,515,796, forward strand.
TACACCAACCCATTTTCCATTTTGAGTGACCTGACTTGGTTCTCTTTCTGTATTCAACCATAGTCTTCCACTCCTTGAACCAACCAAGTGATGGGTTTTAGCCATAAGAACTTTCCTATGTGCGCATGCAAAACCCTAATGCTCGGATCTAGGCTTTCTAATAATCATGCTTAGAATCTAAGACTTCTAATTACTAATTAGGTTAAATAACAACATTGAAACAGATCTAGAATCATACCTTTGATTTCCTTGTTGATCTTGAGGTCTTGGAGCTTCTAGAGTCACAAATGTCACTCCTCTAATGGCTTACAAACACCAAAGCAAGGAGGATGATTTGGGAGAGAGGAGAGGGGAGGAATTTTGACCAGAGGTTCCTTACTTTAGGTCAGGTATCAAATTCCATCAGCCATAGGGTCTATTTATACTTGTAGACTCCTTAAGGGTTACAACTTAAACCCTAATTGGATAATCTTCTCTTAAGGCTATCCAAATCCATTCCATAGATAAGCCTTTGGACGATTTTGGCTATCCTAACACTCTTAGAATTTGTCCAAAGCATATCCCAATGGATTTACAATCTAAAGCTTAACTATCAAACAATTGACAGTTTATACCCCTTTATTTAATTAATCTCTTTAAGTCACCAAATTAACTCTAATTAATTTTATGACTTATATTAATCAAATAACAAATATATTATTCATTATATTATTCTCATAATATATTAATAATATTTACTCTCTCTTAATAAATCATCCTATCAAGTTGCTATGGTGAAGGCAACCCAAAAGGACCATGCACAACCGGGTCAAGTACTTGCTCAATATAGTTGCAGCCTTAGACACTATTCCAACAGTCTCCCACTTGGATAAGTCTAGTAACTATACAAGTACAATTCGGTTTGCAATCGTAGCTCTCAAAGACGTTGTCAACTCTGATCTAATCAATCTTGTCCTTTAGATAAGGGAATGTACAGTCCTCTGTTAGATATCATGCTGACAATCCTATGGAATGGTTAGTCAAGCATTTAGGTTTCTCGATCTCTGATTTATTTGACATAGAACTTAATCGAACACATCAATTCAGTTCTGACCGGGCCCAGCACATAAGTCAAATCAAATCATCGAGCGGCCAAGATATCGCTTTTACCTTCTTAGATAAAAGTTACAGATAAACTTTGACTTATATGCATTTACTTATTCATTAACCAACTATACACAACAATGCGTTTTATGACACCGAGTTACTGATGCGTTTTCACATTATCAATGTACAACCAATTAACAAATAACAAACCATATATCTAGGTTTTAAGACTATATGATATTATCGTCTTGCGATCACCCGTTTATATCTTATTCCATAAGGTGATTCCAGCAAGCGCGGGTTTATTCCAATGCTCAAAACTAGTTCATAAGCACTCATGAACGTTGCAGCAATCTTTTGCTATGTCTAACACCATTTAGACATTCTACACACCAGTTCATGACAATCTTCATTCATATCTACTCCCAACATATGAACGATTGTGGACCATTTGAACAATTCGATTATTCCTAATAAACTAAATTATTCTGGAAGTCAAAACATGCAAAGTGAAACAATAGCTAAACAATTAACATAAGATAGTAACATTACTCATAAATAAAACTCCTTTATTTAATCATCAAATGTTAATTACATTTATCTATTATACGTTTCTAATACTATCTAATCTATGCTAATATCATCCTTCAGCCCAATGCTCCTAGCATGCTGCAAGTGCTTAACCCTACTCAGTCCCTTCGTAAGCGGATCTGCTGGGTTATCTTCTGATGATATCCTCTTCACTATGAGTTGTCCTTCTTCTACACGATGTCTAATGAAATGATACTTTCTGTCGATATGTCTTGATCTACCATGATCCCTCGGTTCCTTGGTCAAGGCAACCGCACCTTCGTTATCACAGAAAATCTCCATTGGCTCCTTTATGGCAGGTACAACTCCAAGATCACCGATGAAGTTCTTTAGCCATATTGCCTCCTTCGACGCTTCACTCGCTGCAATGTACTCTGATTCGCACGTTGAATCAGCTACGGTTTCCTGTTTGGAACTCTTCCATGTCACTGCTCCTCCATTTAAGGTAAAGACCCAGCCCGACTGCGAACGGTAGTTGTCCCTGTCGGTCTGAAAGCTGGCGTCACTATACCCTCGCACCTTCAAGTCATCACTCCCTCCGAGGACTAAGAACCATTCCTTCGTCCTCCGAAGGTACTTAAGGATGTTTTTTCACCGCAATCCAATGTGCTTTGCCAGAATTCCCTTGATATCTACTAACCATGCTCAAAGCGAAGGCAACATCAGGGCGAGTACAAGTCATAGCGTACATGATTGAGCCAACTGCGGAAGCGTATGGTACTCGGCTCATTTCCGCTATCTCAGCTTCGGTACTCGGACTTTGAGTCTTACTCAATTTGGCATTACTTTGTATCGGTAGTTCTCCCTTCTTTGAGTTTTCCATACTAAAACGTTTTAGTACCTTCTCTAAGTAAGTATTCTGACTAAGTCCAATTAGTCTCTTACTTCTTTCTCTTACTATCCTTATTCCCAAAATGTAAGAAGCCTCTCCGAGGTCCTTCATAGCGAAGCACTTCCCGAGCCAGGACTTTACCTCCTGCAGAGTCGGGATGTCGTTTCCTATGAGTAATATGTCATCGACATATAGAACGAGGAAGCTTACTATACTCCCACTGGCTTTGACATATACACAAGATTCGTCTTCGCTTCGTACAAATCCAAACTCTTTGACTTTCTCATCGAAGCAAAGATTCCATCTGCGAGACGCTTGCTTAAGTCCATAAATAGACTTCTCAAGCTTACACACTCTATTTGGATGCTTCGGATCCACAATCCCCTCTGGCTGAGCCATGTAAACATCCTCAGCCAACTTTCCGTTAAGGAAAGCGGTCTTGACATCCATTTGCCAAATCTCATAATCATGAAATGCGGCAATTGCTAGCATTACTCTAATAGATTTAATCTTCGCAACTGGTGAGAAGGTCTCATCATAGTCAACTCTGGGAGTTTGAGTAAAGCCCTTCGCGACCAATCGCGCTTTATATGTGTGTACGTTCCCATCCACGTCGGTCTTCTTCTTGAAGATCCATTTGCACCCAACGGTCTTACGTCCGGGCACGTAATCAACCAAATTCCAAACTTGGTTATCATACATGGATTGGATCTCGCTATCCATTGCCTCTTTCCACTTTACAGACTCCGGGCCTGCCATGGCTTCCTTATAGCTATTAGGTTTATTAAGATTTACTAGTGTATCATCACTAATATACGTGTCCCCTTCGGTAGTAATATGAAAGCCATAAAACTGGGGATGAACTCTAACTCTATCGGAACGTCTAAGAGGTAAGGATTCGTCAATCGGTTCAACCGGAGTTTCCTCCTCGGGTTGAGTGCCAGCGGAAGAGGTTCCTTCATCTATCGATTCTTGAATCTCTTCAAGTTCGATTTGCCTCCCACTGTCTCCTTGGCTTATGAGTTCTCGCTCTCGGAAAACTCCTCTCCTCGCAACGAAGACAACATTGTCCTTCGGTCTATAGAAGAGATATCCAAAGGATGTCTGCGGGTAGCCGATGAAAATACATCACTCACTTCGAGGTTCAAGCTTGTCGTGAGTATCTCGTCTTACGAAAGCCTCGCAACCCCAAACCTTGATATGTGCCAACGAGGGAGCTTTCCCTGTCCACATCTCGTGAGGTGTTTTGGCAACCTTCTTACTAGGGACTCGGTTAAGGATATGGGCGGCAGTCTCTAAGGCATACCCCCAAAAAGAGATTGGTAGTGAAGCACGACTCATCATAGAGCGAACCATATCCAATAAGGTTCGATTACGCCTTTCTGCCACACCATTCAACTGCGGTGTCCTAGGAGGCGTCAATTGTGAAACTATTCCACACTCCTTGAGATAATCGTGGAATTCAAGACTTAGGTACTCTCCTCCTCGATCGGATCGAAGCATCTTGATTTTCCTGCCCAATTGATTCTCCACTTCACTCTTGAACTCTTTGAACTTTTCAAAGGTGTCTGACTTTTGCTTGATTAAGTAGATATACCCATATCTACTATAGTCATCGGTAAAAGTCACCTAGAAGCGGTTCCCATCCTTCGTGGTTGATCTAAACGGTCCACATACATCGGTATGTATTAGGTCCAATAGACCCTCGCCCCTTTCACATGTACTCGTGAAGGGTGACTTAGTTATCTTTCCAAGACTCGCATGTGTCATCTTCACTAAGGTCGAATGACTCCAACACTCCATCCTTTTGGAGTTGGGCTATGCGTTTCTTGTTGACATGTCCAAGACCACAATGCCACAAGGATGCTTTATCCATACTAGTGGAAGAATCAATATTCAAAACATCATTTCCTAAGTTATCAACAATCATAACGGTTTCATATATTCCATTACATGGTATAGCTTCAAAGTAAAAGACACCATTTAGATAAGCCAAAATAGAACCATTCTCATTATTAAAAGAAAATCTAAATCCTTGTCTATATAAACCATGAAATGAAATGATGTTTCTAGCCATTTCTGGCGAATAGCAACAATTGTTCAAATCTAAAACTAAACTATTCCTAAGCACTAAGGAATACACTCCAATCTTGGTCACAGGCGACGATCTTCTGTTCCCCATGATTAGATTGATCCTTCCTTGCTCCACATCCCTACTTCTTCTTAGTCCCTGCACATTAGAACAAATGTGATAACCACAACCGGTATCAAGAACCCAAGAAATAGCATGATTAGAATCGTTAGATTTGATTGTGCATATCCCTGCGAAAGATGGCTTGATCTTTCCCTCTTTGATTGCTTGCAGGTAATCCGGGCAGCTTCTCTTCCAATGTCCTATCTTGTGGCAGTGGTGGCACTCTGCCTCCTTCGGGTTAGAGAAGGGCTTAGCGGGATCAACTTTGGTCCCACTAGAAGAGGCACCATCTCGGGCTTTCACCTTGCGATAGTTCTTCGATGAAGCTTTCCTCTTCTTTCCCTTTCCTTGACCAATAGCCAAGACAGGAGCAGCGGACGGATTGGGAGTAGGTGCAACAGACTTGTCCTTGAAGTTGCTCTCAGCAACCCTCAAGAGACCTTGGAGTTTGCTTAGGGTGACCTCTTCTTTGTTCATGTGGTAGGTCATCCTAAATTGGTTGTACATCGGAGGCAAAGAGTGAAGCACCATGTCGATCGCCAAGTCCTCACCGAAGTCAACATTTAACTTGCGAAGGCGGTCGACATACCTTTGCATCTTTTGCAGGTGCACGGTAAGAGATTCTCCATGACCCATCTTAGCGGAAATCATGTTAGTGAAAATCTCATAACGCTCTTGTCTCGCGTTCTGGTGGTACCTCTCCAATAAGTCCTGGTGCATCTCGTACGGATACATGTCCTCGTAGGACTTTTGGAATTCGGAGTTCATGGTGGCGATCATGATGCAATGTACCTTCGTTGCATCTCGCTCATGAGTTTCAAAGGTGGTGATTTCGGCGGGAGTAGCGATTTCGGTGTTGATTTTCTCGAGCTTCTCATCAAGGACATACTCCTTGTCCTCATAGCGAGCAATGGTGCGAATGTATCTTATCCATTCGCTAAAGTTCGTTCCATCGAAGGTGACCTTTTGGCAAAGGCTCATCAACGTGAAAGAACTAGCAGCAGCGTTGTTTGCGTTTGACATCTACGATTAGAAAAAAGGACAAAGATAGATTAGAATAAGAATCCCTAATTATCACCTAATAAGAAAATTAGGGCTAGGATCCAACAATAACATTTACATATTAGAAAAGGGATGTCGTAATCTAACATGCAAATAAATTGAAGGTAAGTGAATGATGATTCACTAATTCTCCATCACAAAAACCTAAACTATTAGTCCTAAGTGTTTTTGAGAATTCCTAGGTTCGGATGAGATTCATTGAAACTATTCAATGACATGTTTAAATCTCGATATGCCCCTCTCGTTTGTGACTGGGATGCCGAGGATCACAAAGCGGGTGTGAATTACCATGCAAATTCACACGGTGCCTTCATTGTAACAATCACCTATTCGATGTGCCGGTAAACCACACACGCTCCATCGAACTATGATAAACAATGAATCACCCTTTGCCACCTTCGCTTAGAACCAATTAGTGTGTCGGTAAACCACACACGCTCCATTAACATCTTAGCAAGGTGCAAAGTGTAATTTCATGGGATTGCATCAATTCACTTTTCCTAAAGTAACTAGAATTGGGAAATTTTAAAATATGTGTAGTTACTTTGTATTTCTTATTATACTTTTAATGAGAGGATGAGGTTGCCCTATCCTACCCGTTCGGCTAACGACCCTCCACCAATAAAGCAAGCGGTGGGTGTGAGTGTACACCCATTAAGCGCCATTTTATAGGCCGCAACCTTATACCCACCTTATAGATTGGCTTCGTGAATGAGGCCTACTAACGGTAAGACTAGCATTTAGTTATACTTATATATATTATACTAGTAATATCATATTAGTATAGGGTTGTATTTTAAAACTTTTAAAATCTAGGGTTTTGAAATTTAAGTTGTCTAAATTAAAGCTTTTAATCACAAATATAAATTTCAAAACTTGAGGGCAAGTTTTAAACATTTAAAACATGGAGGATCAAATAACAAATAATTCCAATTAACAATTAATATCCTAATTATCTATATTTGATTTTATTCAAGATTTCTTTGAAAGATAATTACCAAAATAATTAAAATAATTAATTAATTATCATATAAGGAAATTAAATATTTAATTAGTTGATAAATACCTTTTGCTAGATCAAGATAATAGTCATATATATCATAAAATCGGATTTAGGTTGATCTATTATGATTAAGGTAAGTTTCCATAAGATAATCACAAAGAAATCCCGAATCTGGTCATTCCTGACGCCTGGACTCGCCGAGTGCACAAGGGGACTCGCCGAGTCAGGCCTACTCGCCGAGTCCACCTTGGGACTCGCCGAGTCAGTGACTCAGAAACCAAAAAATCGAATTTTGTAGGTTTGTTTTAGTTAATCAAGCAACAATTTAAGGAAAACCAAGCTAGGCTTTGATACCACTGATGGGTTTTAGCCATAAGAACTTTCCTATGTGCGCATGCAAAACCCTAATGCTCGGATCTAGGCTTTCTAATAATCATGCTTTGAATCCAAGACTTCTAATTACTAATTAGGTTAAATAACAACATTGAAACAGATCTAGAATCATACCTTTGAGTTCCTTGTTGATCTTGAGGTCTTGGAGCTTCTAGAGTCACAAATGTCACTCCTCTAATGGCTTACAAACACCAAAGCAAGGAGGATGATTTGGGAGAGAGGAGAGGGGAGGAATTTCGACCAGAGGTTCCTTACTTTAGGTCAGGTATCGAATTCCATCAGCCATAGGGTCTATTTATACTTGTAGACTCCTTAAGGGTTACAACCTAAACCCTAATTGGATAATCTTCTCTTAAGGCTATCCAAATTCATTCCATAGATAAGCCTTTGGACGATTTTGGCTATCCTAACACTCTTAGAATTCGTCCAAAGCATATCCCAATGGATTTACAGTCTAAAGCTTAACTATCAAACAATTGACAGTTTATACCCCTTTATTTAATTAATCCCTTTGAGTCACCAAATTAACTCTAATTAATTTTATGACTTATATTAATCAAATAACAAATATATTATTCATTATATTATTCTCATAATATATTAATAATATTTACTCTCTCTTAATAAATCATCCTATCAAGTTGCTATGGTGAAGGCAACCCAAAAGGACCATGCACAACCGGGTCAAGTACTTGCTAAATATAGTTGCAGCCTTAGACACTATTCCAACACCAAGCACTTCATCTTCATCTTTTCTTGTAACGTCCGCAGATCCGGACTAGTCAAATTAGAGGCAATAAGTGTCGAAAACGACTTTTCGACAGAAGCTTATAAATAATTTAAACCAAGTTGTAGTATATGTCACTAGGTTTCCGTACATATAAAGAACGCCGAAATCCAAGTTATAACGAAGAAGTTATGACCCGTCGAAGTTTCGCGACGGAACCGGCTCGATACCGGGAGGCATAAATAGTGAATTTATGATAGAACAAGATTTAGCCTTGGCGCTCTAAACGAAAGTCGTAGAATATGTTAAACTAAGAACTTCGATAAAAAGAACGACCAAATCTGACTTCGTATGAAGAAGTTATGATTTTTCGAAGTTTCGGATTAGCAGTGTACAGCCCGAAATTCGAATATTAGATCGAGCTATTTTTAGCCGACACGACCTGAACAAGAATCGAAGATGTCGTTAAGAGTAGCATAACGAGAAAAAGATGGGCGAAAATGGACGTCGGATGAAGAAGTTATGAGGATTTAACAGACCAATCCTGTCCCGGCCTGTTAAAAATATAACTTTAAAAATAAAGTCAAAATTAGCCGACAGAGTCTAAATGAAAGTTGTAGAGTACGTCTCCACCTACGTGTGGATATAAAGAACGTCAAAAATGGAGTTCGTATGAACGATTTACAAATTATAATAGCATATTTACGTATTAAAATAAAGTATAAATAATATATACGTACACATATATATACATATGTATATATCATTAGAAAGGTATCGACGATGCGGTCATTATAATACTAATGTTGCGTTCTTTCGACATTAGTTTAGTGCAAATATCGTTAAATCTATTTAAAATAGTATTATAAAGGGGTGTTTAGTTGTTTATATAACTATAAGGTCATTAAGTAATTATGGAGGGTAGTTTTTGTAAATTCAATTACTATAAATAAGAGGCTTGGGCTCTCATATTTCTTGCACCATTCTCTTCATTCAAGAGTCTTTCTCTCCTTATCCCCCGAGCATTTCGGTCCCTCGTGATTCGACTTCTCTTTCTGTAGTTTTAGTATAGTAAGGTGAGCGCTGAAGCGCTGCACGAATCTTTCTTAGAAAGATTCAGCGACGAAGTTCTGCCCCTATAGAGCCCGACTCCTAGCTAAAATCTCATTGTAAGTAAGTTATGCTTACCCTATTTTAAATATAGTTTATATTTAAAATTAATATTGTTATTATAAATTTATAATAAATATTTGAGCTATTATTATGACTTATATAAGCGTCGTTATAATATCTTTTTAACTACTCGCGGTACGGGGAATCTGGTTTAAAGGGCCGGATAGGGTTGTTGGATTTCAGAAGTGCTATATGCCAAAATGGTCCTGCCCTCCGGTGTTTTATGTCTGGCCCCTGTCTGTACATATTGGTTGGAAAGTATTGTTTAAACGCTTATATAATAATAATAATAATACGACTAATAATTAGTCACGGTAAATATTAGACTAAAATCTAGTGGTAATAATACTAGGTTTCGTCGAAAGAAATTATTTTAAAGTAAACGAAGCGTTGTCCGAGTACCGAGTCACCACCTTCCCAGGTGAGTGCATAGTCCCTTTCATCTTACACATAGATATGAAGTATTTTAATATAAATTACGTGTTGTGTGTGCATATTGTCTGAATACTTGCTGTCTATGCTGGGTGAAAGATTTTTATACATGTTTTAAATGATTTAAACTGTATATGTATTTTATATCTACAAAATGTGTTGGTAAAACATGGGTAGATGAAATAGTTGTTTTGTGATAACACGATGGGAGACATCAATGTTGTCAGTGATCCAGTCATCCAGTTACATCTCCACCAAACAAACTGTGTTTACTCACTATCATACCTTAATCACTCGTGTGCCCCATTCTATGGTGCCCTAACTTTGTTTTATCATCTTATTGTAACGACCCAAAAATCACGACTAAAAATTTCTTTTAAAACATTACTAAAATAATATTTATAAAAATCGCATCATAAGTCATAACATAATTTCTAGAGTATTAAATCAAAACATAACATCATTATCAGAGTCAACCGTTCCCAGGCTAAATGACTATGGTGTGTGCACTGCAATCTTCCTGAGCGCCTCTTTTGAAAACCGAGTACCTGAAACCAAAACTGAAAACCGTAAGCACGAAGCTTAGTGAGCTCCCCCAATCTACTTTCGCTACGCTCAATAAGAAGCCGGAATGCTTGATTCCATTTTTTATATAGGCTCGCTCATACCACACAATAACATATAAAGCACATACTGGGCCTTGCCCACTGCATCGGACCGAAGTCCGGGCTAACTGCCCCCTACATCGGACCGAAGTCTGAAGCTGACTGGGACCTTGTCCCCTACATCGGACCGAAGTACGAAGCTGACTGGGACCTTGTCCCCTACATCGGACCGAAGTCCGAAGCTGGCTGGGACCTTGTCCCCTACATCGGACCGAAGTCCGAAGCTGACTGGGACCTTGTCCCCTACATCGGGCCGAAGTCCGAAGCTGACTGGGACCTTGTCCCCTACATCGGGCCGAAGTCCGAAGCTGACTGGGACCTTGTCCCCTACATCGGGCCGAAGTCCGAAGCTGACTGGGACCTTGTCCCCTACATCGGACCGAAATCCGAAGCTGACTGGGACCTTGTCCCCTACATCGGACCGAAGTCCGAAGCTGACTGAACATAGCATGAACATATCCACTAGCATGAACACACATATACTACATCGGGACGTAGCTCGGCTCACATAATGCATAAATCCTGTCTGAGCCACGAAGGCATCAAACATGCTAACTACTGCATCAGATCAAATCTGGAAACTACTGCTAGCTAAACGGGCAGGCATTGTGGCCTTAGACCCGTTTCTACTGGAAGGAAACTCACCTGAACTGCTGAGCTCTGCTGATAAACCTATGGCTGCTACTCGACAATCTCCTGAACCGATGTTCCTCTAGCTCTCCGAGCTGTCAATATCCATATAACACTTAGTCCAACTGACCTCCAAAGGTCAACTAGGTCAACTCTGGTCAAGGTCAAAATCCTGATCAAAGTCAACCTTCCAGGTCAACCCTACTCGCCGAGTCCTCATAATGACTCGCCGAGTTCATATGCTCAGGGTCTCTCTATTCGCGACTCGACTCGCCGAGTCAGTCTATGACTCGCCGAGTCCAACTAGTTCCAAGTCCTGTCCTAACCAACTCGTTGAGTCACCACCCGACTCACTGATTCGAGTCTCAACTCGAAGGGTTTGGGGTTTCGCGACCTGACTCGCCGAGTCCACTAATAGACTCACCGAGTCCAAGGCAATCTTCAACCAACTCGTCGAGTTGTTCTTCCAACTCGCCGAGTTCATGCTTAACTTCATCCGACTCGACGAGCTGTTCATCCCACTCGTCGAGTTCCTTCTCATCTTCAAGCTACTCGCCGAGTCCACTCGAAGGACTCGCCGAGTCTATTCAGATCTCCATACATGCAGAGGACTTTTAAGTCACGCATGGACTCCATACTGCAGATCTACCCTTCCCAAGCCTATTCCCCACGTAAAGTTGCAAACTTTACGTGTAGAGAAGGAGATCTAGGCACCATTCACCATAAACTAGGGCTTAAGACAAAAGGGCCCAACAATCAACCCATAGACTGATGCTTTATAATTCTCTAGGCCAGGATACACATAGATCTGAAGTAGCAACTTCAGATCTGGGCTTCTAACTCGAAATGGTTCATGAACTTGACCTAAAAGCCCCAAATCCCATGATAAAGGTTGATCTATATGCAAAAGAGGGAAGGTCACGACTCATTACCTTCAAATGCTCTGGAAGACCTCACAAACTCTGGATCTACTGCCAATTCTTGAATCCCCAATGTGTCCCTTCTTCCTTCTTCCTTCAAACCACCCAAAATGGAAAGAAAACATGAATGAGCAACAATGGGGGCTTAGGGTTTCTGGTTCTGGACTATAGGGCCGCAACTGAGCCCTAGGAAAGAGAATAAGATGCTTAAATAGGGTACCAAGTCCCGAAATTAGGGTTTCCAAACCCAGACATGACTCGCCGAGTCCACTTGCCGACTCGCCGAGTCGGTCAATTGCTTTACACCCGGATCCCGCTCCGACTCGCCGAGTTCCTCCCTGGACTCGACGAGTCAACCCTCTTCAACTTAGGTTTTTTCCTTTCTTTTCTTGACCTTTCTGATCTCGGGTGTTACACTTATTGATCCAAGGATTGGGATACAACACCTCTCCTAATCTCCTCTCATCATGAAACCTTCTAGGAAATAAATCCCATGATTCATATTTGTGACAACCCGAAACTTTTATCTTGTACACTTAGCCAATTCAATCAATGTTAAACTTGTTCTGTTGACTTCTCATGTTGTTTAAGGGTTCATTTGAGAGTTCTAAGCTTGAGTAAGACCAAGGTTGGGTTTAGGAATGAGTCAGCAAGCCATAGGGTGACAAAACTGGGCCATACACACCCTTAGGGGGAGTGTACGGCCGCACACTCACCTCTTGGCCGCACACTCACTTCTAGGCAGCACACCCACCCCTATATAAAGGGTAGACCCCTTTCCTTTCATTCCTTTAACACTTTGGCAGCACACAACACCATTTCTTTCAAGCTTCTTCAACCAAAAATCCTCCAAAGCTTCAAGAACGTGAGTAATTCATCCTCTAGCTTGATATACATGAAAGACCACTCTATCTAAGCTATAAGTGTACAATATTCGTCATGTTCTTCGTGTTTGGAAGTGAGTGCGGCCGCACACCCCCTTTAAGGTGGCCGCACACTCTTAAAACACCCTCCAAAGTGAGAGTTTGACTTCCATACTCGAGATAGACATGACCCTAGCCTTATTGCACCTTGGAATTGACATTTAGACATCTTCATGTGGGGTGTACGACCGCACACACCTGTGGACGGCCGCACACACCCTTGTGCGGCAGCACACACCCGTGTGCGACCACACACTCATCCTAAGGCCGCAAACCCACTTCTAGAATCCTTAACTTGCACTACAATTGAGTATAGACCTAGAACACTTCGTGGATACAAAGTATGGATCTTGAGAACACTTCAAAGGCACCATCTTTCATGAGTGTACGGCCGCACACCCATGGCCGCACACACACTCAAGGTGGCCATACATTCCCCTCATGCAACCCTAGAAGGCCTCACTTGAACACCCAGTTTTCCGTATCGATCCCTCAATCAAACCACTTACCCGAGGTGAGTTCATACCCCTACATTTTCCGTGATTTAATGTTTTCAGGGGGAGGGGGGGAATACAAGCCAAACTCAAAGTATTTTATTATGTTTTAAACTTATTAATACAGCCCAACCATTTCCAGGTTTAATAACATATTCGGATATTTTATCCCTTTTTGGTAATATGTTGAGCATAAGGAAAACTATTATTTTGGAAATCTAACTTCATAGCTTTCAGAAAGGTTTTTACAAAGCATTTTCCATATCAACTCTAATAAACTATAATGGGTATAGTTTGGGATAACCCTCTAGGCAGTTTCTACCAAATCAGATTTCATGGATGAACTATAATGGGTATAGTTTGGGATAACCCTCTAGTACAGTTAGGCGGACATGCCTGGGGTGAACAAATGTCATTTAGCCTAACGCCTGAAGAACGTTATAAAGGTCTCTGTGTCATGTCAAGTATGGTTATACGACTCGCAAATAAGTATAAACTAACTTTGGTTTACGGACTCTACCCTTCGTTGTTTTATTTTGATTAATAAAACTACTTTCATAAATACACTGATAGTAATCAGGGACTTCTAAACTTGCATCTCTACCTCTAGGACGGGTAACCTATTTTTAGGGAAAATATGAGATTTTCCCAGGATAACACCGACATTTCTAAAACTGATGGTTTATTTTCTACTAATAGATACTCTTTCAAAACTACTTTTCATAAGAAAATATGGGATTTTCTTGAGGAACACATTTCAAAAGAATCAAAGGACATTTTCCATCAAAACTAAATGCTTATGAACTCACTAGCTTTATGCTGATATTCTTTCAAACTGCTTGTATTCTTAGGAAATCAGTAGACAGGTACTTCTTGGATTTAGAGGAGCCGGAGCAATAAGAGTCATGTTTTTATATTCTACATACTTTTGGTGTAACTAAAACAATTTTCAGACTGATGTAAACATTTTTCATATATATACTCACTGTAATGGTTGTGTTGCTATGATTGCTATTGTACAATGGTTGTGATGCTAAACATGACGTCCTCCACCCCGGAACGTTTCCGCCATCCTGGTTTTGGGGTGTGACAATATTTCCTTTTATATCCACAAGGTCCTTGTTCATCTCATACGACCAGTATCTTCATAAAATCTCCGCAACTCAGGGGTCATAGTAGCGACCATGATGCAAACAACTTTTGTTGCATCATCATAGTGTTTATTGTAGGAGGCTAATTCTTCAGGAATGACCTTCTCTTTGTCGATTTCATTTAGTTCTTTTTCAAGGACATACTCCTTGTTCTCGAAACGAAGGGCCATTTTGATGTTGCACATCCAATCATTGTAGTTGGTCTCATCCAATGTCATCTTTGAGGAGATAGTCAACACCGAGAAGTTATGGTGGTTGTTGGAGGAGGAGGAACCAGAAGCATCAGTTGACGTAGATATCTATAAAAAGAAGCTAGTTTTGTTAGACAAGCATAATCCTTCATATAGTAACCCAAAATAAAATATTAAGGGTATGACCCAACTTGACCATAAAAGAAATGAAATTAAATGAAATTCCTAGGTCTTTTGAGATTCATTGAAACTATTCGTAACTGGGATGCCGATGATTATGCTCTTCTATTCGTGACTGGGATGCCGAGGATCACAAACAAGATGTGAATAACCATGAAAATGTGCTTGGTAACCTCATTGTTATTTATCATCTCAATTGATGTTCTGGTAAACCACACACGCTCCATCAACAATGATAATTACTAAGATACCCATTGCAACCCTTTTATTAGTCCTTATTAGTGTGTTGGTTAACCACACATGCTCCACTAACGACTTATAAAGTGTAATGTGCAATTTCATGGGTTAGTATACTAATTCACATTTTTCCTAAAGTAACTAGATATGGGATTTTAATAAAATGGTTCTAGTACTTTTAATAGCATTATACTTTTAATGAGATTTAGTTTTCCTATCAAATCCGTTCTGCTAACGACCCTCTACTAATCAAGGAATCGGCGGGTGAGAGTGGACACCTATTCAACTACCATTTTATAGGCAATTTCTTTATACCCCCTTATAGACTAGCTTTATGAATGAGGCATACTAGCAATTTGACTGACTGATTCTTATACATATAGCAATTAATTGTTTAATATTATATATAAGGTGTATTTTAAAACTTTTAAAACTTTTCAAACTACTAGGTTTATAGTTTAAATTTTGAAAGTTAATAAACTATTAATTTAAATTTAAAATACACCAAATAATTTAATATTTATCTATTAATTTATAATTTAACTATAATATTCAATTAGATAAGGATTAACTAATTAAATTAATCAAATAATTTAATCATAATCCTTACCCTCTAATTTTCAAAAATTAAGGTATAGGATTTATTCCAATTTTAATTATTTCTTTTTAGGCAAGTAAACTAATAAGAGTAAATTACACGAATGGTCCCTATAGTTTGTGGTAATTTGCACGTTTAGTCCCTAACTTATTTTTTTTAACTTGGAAGGTCCCTACAGTTTGTTTTTGTTGCACATTTGGCCATTGTCTTACCTAAAAAGACTATTTTGTCATTGATTTTTTAATTTATTTAAATAAGGTGGGTTAGGTAAGGTAAGGTAATGTGAGGTAGAAGTGGCGTTGAGGATGTGTTTATTTAAATAAATTAAAAAATCAAGAGCAAAATAGTCTTTTTAGGTAAGACAAAGACCCAACGCGCAACAAAAACAAACATTATGGACCTTCCGAGTTAAAAAATAAGTTAGGGACCAAACATGCAAATTACCCCAAACCATAGGGACCATTTGTGTAACTCACTCAAATAATAATTACCAAAATTTGGAAATCCTAAAATCCTTGCCTATTTTCAAAAACTTGGGGAGGAAGGCTAGGGTTTCAAACCCATAGCCCTAAATTTCAAAATCCAAGGGGAACGTGTTAGGGTTTCGAAAAACCCTAACCCTAGTCGAAATTCATGCCTTTTAGGGTTTAATGTCCATAAATCCTAATTGATCTAATTCAACAATTATAGTAATTCAATTGAAAACAAATCAAAAGCTCTTATACCCCTTATATGTTTTATGCAAAACAAAAAACTCTTAAGTTCACATGCAACCTAAAGATCTATGTTTTCACTGTTGAACCTATAACTATGAACATCAAATAAGAAACCCTAGACAATTTTCGAAAAACACAAAAAGGGTTTTAGGATTACATACCTTGTTGTAGAAACCCTAGGCAATTTTCAAAAAAAAAAACAAAAAAACAAAAAGGGTTTTAGGATTACATACCTTATTGTAGATCTCTTGGAAGCTAACACCACAAATGTTGTGCATCTAATGGAATCACACCCAAGCTAGCAATAAGATGAATTGAAGGAGGAGAGGGGATGTATAAATTTTGGCTCTTCCCTTGGAATGATGAGTAGCCAAAATTCTAAGGACTAGGGTCCTTTATATAGTTAAGGAATCTTGGGGCCAAACCTAGGGTTTAAGGGATAAACCCAAAATTGAATTACTTGGTGACCAAGCAGCCCAATCTCCTTATCCAATGAGCATTGGACGAAATCTTCTATAGGCTTTCCCTAGAGGATGTCATCAGGTTCCAATGAGCATTGGACGAAATCTTCTATAGGCTTCACCTTGGAAGGGTGTCATCAGGTTTCAAAAGAGGGGCAAGCTGGGCCCCAGGTTCATTGGTCCTTTTAGGGTTTTGGCTTGCGTGGGTCGGGTTGCTTATCGGTTGGATCTTTCAGCAGAGCTTAGCCAGATCCACAACACTTTCCATGTGTCTCAGTTGAGGAAGTGTTTGGTGGATGAGTCAACAGTTGTTCCCTTAGAAGATATTCAGGTTGATAGCAACCTGAATTATATTGAGAGGCCGGTCGCGATTCTGGACTGGAAGACAAAGACCTTGAGTAACAAGGTAATTCAGTTAGTGAAGATGCAATGGAAGCACCGGAAGGGGTCTGAGTGGACGTGGGAGGCTGATGAGGAGATGAGAGAGCACTACCCGGAGTTATTTGCAGATTCAGCCGTAGCAGACTTCGAGGACAAAGTCTGAGTCAAGTGGGGGAGAATTGTAACGACCCGTCTCTGGTATGTTGCTTCCATGGTATTTATTTAGAAGTTTTCAAGAGGGACTCGGCGAGTCTATAGCCCGACTCGTCGAGTAGGGACGGGATTTCGAGCACGTGTAAGTCGGCGACTCGGCGAGTCCATATTCGGGACCCGGCGAGTCCGCCTGCCAGGAAGAAACCCTAAATCCCCGGGTTTGCTCGCTATTTAAGCAATGTTATGTGCCCCAAACTCACCTCCTTCACCCTCAGAGAGCTTGTGAGAAACCCTAAACCATTCCTTTTGTGATTAAAGTGTTTTTGTGTGGATTCTTGAAGGATTGAAGAAGAAAAAGAAGAAAGGACCAAAAAGAGGAAGTGTGGAGCAAAGATCCAAGGCCAAAGTCAGAGTTCATTGAGGTATGTCTCAGAATTGTTCTGTTTTGTGCTTAAAACCTCCATTAGAACACCTCTAAGGCTAGTTTAATGTATTTTCCAAGCTTTATAGCTGTATGGATGCCTTGTTGGGTCGAGATATCCTTAGATCTGTTCATTTAGGAGTGTTAGAGCCCTGATCTAGTGCCTTTTCGAAGTTTCTTTGCTTGAGAACCCTAGATCTAGCCTTTATTATGATTTTTGAGCCTCTTAATCTTCATGGGTGCATATAGGCACGTAAAGATAGAACCTTTACGTGTTAATCGAGCTCAGGGAGCCCAGATCTACAAGTTTTATGCGTTGGATTCAAGCAGAATCGAGTTTAGAGTAGCTGCATGCATGCGACTCGGCGAGTCGAGTCGCGAGTCCCCAATTTTTCTCCTTTTGAGTAATGTCGAGTGGGGACCAGTGAGTAGTAGAGTGGACTCAGGGAGTTGGAGGTCAGACTCAGTAATGGAGGGACTCGACGAGTTGTTCATACAACTCGGCGAGTCCAAGACAATCTTCTTAGCTCAAGAACAACTCGTCGAGTTGTTCATACGACTAGTCGAGTTGTTCATACGACTCGGCGAGTCAGATGCAGATAGCCTGAGTTCTAGAATCGAAAGGGAACTCGTCGAGTTGATGCCATACTCGACGAGTAGCCGCGAGTAGGGTTGAGAAGTGAGAATAGAGACTCGGCGAGTTGGCGGCCCAACTCGGCGAGTCAGGTCAACTGTAGGTTGACTTTGACCGGGAGAGCTGACTTTGACCAGGGGTAAAAGAGTCATTTTACCCCAATTCGGTTATTAGTATTTGATTGAGTGTGTTTATGGAATTGTAGCCGGGGAGATACCGGAGCAGCAGCAAATAGCTTCTAGAGCCATACACTCAGCAGCTAGTTCACGAGGTGAGTTTCCTTCCAGTAGGAACGGGTATACGGCCACAATGCCGGCCCGTTTAGTTAGTAGTAGTTCCAGAATTCAGTCCGATGCAGTAGTTAGAGTGCTTGATGTCTTTGTGATTCAAGCATGTTTTTGTGTTGTGTGTTCCGGACATCAGTCCGATGCAGTATATGTGTTATGTTAGCAGATACGTGTTTATGTTATGCTATGTTCAGACAGTTCCGGATTTCGGTCCGATGCAGCTAGTTTCGGACTCCGGTCCGATGCAGGGGACTTCGGTCCGATGCAGTCAGTTCCGGACTTCGGTCCGATGCAGCTAGTTCCGGACTTCGGTACGATGCAGAGGGCAAGGCCTAGTATGTGTTTTATTTGTTATTGTGTGGTATGTGGTAGTTTGGGGGAGCTCACTAAGCTTCGTGCTTACGGTTTCAGTTTTGGTTTCAGGTACTTCCGCAAGTAAAGGGAAGAGCTCGGGATGATGGCATCGCACACACCACAGTTTCAGTTTTTGTCCTAGGAGTTGATTCAGTTTCTTAGATATGTTTTGATTTAGTTGTGACACAGTTTTTCTCACAGTATTTTAGTATGGTTTTGAGATACGCAACGTATGGTTTTATTATGTGATACTCAGTTCTATGATTTTTGTTATATTAAAAATGAAATTTTCGGGTCGTATTTTTGGGATGTTTCACCCTTCCTGCCAACTTGCCCCATAGGGACTTAACACTTCGAACATCAACCAAGTCCCAGCAAAGCTTGAACTTTTCTTTGGGCAACGACCTTGTCAATATGTCTTCTGGATTCTCCTTGGTACCAGACTTTTGATTGTAAAACATGTCATAGAGCAAGGTCTGTTTATCCACCTTCAAAACAAGACTCTGATTGAGACCAAACACTAATGATCTTCTTATCACCATATCAACTCCATGGTCTGAGTCTATCGATCCAAACAAGTATGTATGTTATGTAGTAGCACTATACATCAGACAAACATAAAACGTTATTGTCGAAAGATCCACTTGACCACTTCCTCTGATGACCTCGAACCGCCAAAGAAGTACGACCGCAAGACCTTCTCAATGTATTGAGAAATATATAGCTATCCTGCTCTTTTATCCCTTCGAATCTCCCATCCCTGACATCTTAGTTTCGACTCCTAAATCGTTCTTCACAAAATCATTCTTCATAAGCCTTTTCAAGTTGTCTTTTCTGGCATCAACATTACCAAACACTTTTTCCTTGGGTTATACAAGGGATTCCTCAATTCTGTGTTGTTCCTTGCCACCTTGTTATTATATATTTATCTTAAATTTGTGTGAGGCTTGTGTTGCAAACTCAACCTTCTAGCTAGCACCTTGATCATTGTTTGAAACACTTGTATCACCTCCTTTCTTTTTACACATAACAGATTCAAAGGTCACATCTCTAGTAATAACTATTTTTAGGGTGTTTTCTTCTTCTATACACCACAGACGATGACCTTTCCTTCCAAATGCACATCCTTGAAATCTGCACTTTATTTTCATTTGTCTCTAGTTTACCATCATTCATACAAATGTAAGCAGGGGAACCAAACATTAGTAAACCATAATAATCAGAGGGTTTCTATCATACCCCCAACCGTCGGCGAAAATGTCAGGCTATGCGACGTAGGGATATTGGATCACAGTCATTGAACATACATTGAATAATACAAAACAATATGAAACATAAATGTCACTTTTACTGATACATAAAAAATTACATCAGATTACTAAAATATCTAATACAAAAGGTGCCTTAACAGGTAGGCACAACGATAAATGATAGTTGAATTCTTGTTGCTTCCTTAATTAATCGCTACTTCCGAGAGTGCAAGCTTCCGACTCACAGTTTCCTAGGAACACATGAGGTTTTGAAAACATCAACATAATGTTGGCGAGTTCACAGGTTTGAGTGTTATATCTTTGAAAATATTTTTTATGCATAACTTTATTAAGTTATAAAAGTATTTTGATTTACATTGTTAAGGTATCTCCTAATAACATTTTACTATTTCTAGATACTAAAATTTCAATGCTTTACTTTTATCACATACTACCATTCTGTTTAGGTTTTCCCGTATCAAATGGAGTATAATATAATCTTATCTATAATCTTATTATTTTATAGACACATACTGCTTATACTTTATATTCCAGAAGTATGCTCTTCGATACTTCTATTTGTAGAGTAATTATACTTTTTACCCCAGAAGTATGCTCGTATAAAGCAATACTTCTATCTAGAGTGATTATACTTTTATTCCAGAAATATGCTACTTGGATACTTCTATTATTATACTTTTATCCCATAAGTATGCTTGTATAAAGAAATACTTTTATTTAGAGTGATTATATTTTTATTCCAGAAGTATGTCATTAGATACTTCTATTATTATACTTTTATCCTAGAAGTATGCTTGTATAAAACAATACTTCTATTTAAAGTGATTATACGTTTATTCCAGAAGTATATCCTTTGGATACTGGTATTATTATACTTTTATCCCAAAAGTATGTATGTATAGAGCAATATTTCTATTTAGAGTGATCATACTTTTAGTCAAGAAGTATGCCCTTAGATACTTCTATTATTATACTTTTATCTTATAAGTATCCTTATATATATATATATATATATATATATATATATATATATATATATATATATATATATATATATATATATATATATATATATATATAATTTTCCTTTAAAGCTTAACAGGATACTAGGGCAGAGTAACAACTAGGTACACTGCCTTATCCTAAATTTGGTCAGCGCTATGACTAAGTACAATGTTTCCCTAGAGGTTCGGCCAGAGTAACGACGACATATAGATATTTATAGTAACGACAACGTATACTAATAATCACTATTAATACTAGTAGAGTGACGCCGACATATAATAGTTATTACTATTTATACATGCATAATAATAGAGGCGTATAATAATTGTTACTATTTCTATGGGTAGAGAAACGGCGACATATAATAATTATTGATATTTATACGTGCAGAGTAACAACGACGTATAAGAAATATCAATATTTATACGGACAGAATAACAACGACGTATAATAATTATTAATATTTATACGGGCAGAGTAACGACGACGTATAATAATTATCAATATTCGGGCAAAATAACAATACAGTAAAATAGTTATCTATTTATGCAAATAAAGTAACGACATAAATATGTTATTGTAAAAATATACTTTTAACATAACGATAATAACTAGATGGAATCACGTGCGAACGTTGGCGCTAACTCAAAAAAAAATTTGGGTTCTTTTAGTTTGTATATATTCTGTAACATAGCATTATATTGATAAACATATATTTCACATACAAGGTATTTTAAGATAGGTTAAACATAGAAATTTAGGAAAGGAAATACTTGAACGTAGTAGTCGATCAAAAGATTATAAGACAAACAAACATATTACACCTAGGGATGTTTGTCTTCAGGGAGGTTTTTGATATCTTTTTTTTGACATTGTTAATAAGTTCCTCATATTTCTTTTCCATTTCTTGCATGGGCTTCAGCAATTTTGCAGTCTCGTAGTTGTTGTCCAATAGTAGCTTTTGCATCTTCAGGTAGTTTTCATATGATCGTTTAGAGTCCATCTCTGCTATGAGTTCAGTTTTGTACCTTTGGTGTTCCCGACATTCATCTTGCATGTTTTTTAGTGATAGTTTTTCAGCTTCATAGTGAGCAATGAGGTTGGTTAGGATGCTTTCCATTTGTTGTGGCTTCATTTTTGTTTTGTAACTTGTATCTGGAATGTGGATAGTGGTGGTTTGGAAATGTTGATGGGAGAGGATGGTTTTTAAATATAGAATTTTGTATTTAATATGGTTGTTGGGTGTCTAATGTGACAGTTAGTTTTCGAGAAGATAATGATGCATGATGTAATGTATGGCCGGTGTCTCAGAATCTTGATGATTTACTTTGTGCATGTGTTGTAGTTCTAAAAACGTCTATTAAACGCATGAAATATTATTTTTCATAGAAGCATAATAATTAAAAGTTACATAGTTAAAACATTACATGCGTCATAAGATAAAAAGCCGATGTAAACATTTACTTAACCGGAAGATTGTCTGGGACTTTCTTTAGTGTTACGATGGTATCATTAATCTTTTCTTCCAATGTGACGACTATGTTGGTTGCTTTTCTGTTGAAGGCATCTCCGGTGTCCAATATTTGGGCTGATCAGAAAGTGTGGTGCTTCCGTTAATGTTTTTGCTAAGCTTTCTTGGATACCTTTGGCTGCTCTAATGTTGCGTTTTAGTGTACGAATAGTTTTCGTCATTTGTTTTTTCTGATGGATGATTGTGATGATCATCTGTTCAATTTCGGAGTGTTTCATGGTGTAGTGGTAAGTTTTTTTGCCAAGCTTTCTATGGATTGTGGTTGTGTTTGCTCTCCAATATCTTATTTATAGTGGGTTTTAATTAAGGTTTTTTATGTTACGCGACACGTGTTGTAGTTGGCGTGTAATGGGCAATTTGTTTGCTGATTTGATATGCATTAGACCAATGGGACAAAAGTTGCAATTTCTTGTCCCAAAAAAGACGATAATACCCTCATTGAAAATAAAAGTTATACCTGAAAATGAGGGTGAACAATTTCCTTTATTTTGATGACATGAGGAGTTACAACCTCCTTTGATTGACTATAAACCTATTTGGTCTTTTTGGTCAATAATTGCACATGTGGTTCAACAGTAGTTATCATCATCACTCATTGTTCCTTTGTAGCAGGGATCCACTTCTGTATAATCAAATAATGTATTAAATATTAAGTATTTGAAATAATAATTTAAATGTTTTGAATTGAAGTGAATTAGAAGCTATAAGCATTTGAAAATGAGGCTTTTTCCCATGAAGTCCTAACTTTTTTAAAATTTTACTCGTTGGATTGTTGGAGGTAAATATTATGTCAAAATCCACCAATTCACTGATTTTCACTGCTGCTTCGTTTTTAGTCTTCATTATAAATTTCTTTACATGAGGCCATTGGAGACCGTAGCTCAATCAATTGTAGCTGAGATAGTGAGGGAAGGTGGTTGGTTAAGACTCTGTGGAAACGGCAGAGGAAACTACTACAAATCATGTTATCCTGGAAAATTCTTACAATATCATTAAAACTTAAAATTGAAGAAGAAGAAGAAGAAGAAGAAGAAGCAAAATGCGTTGAATCATGTTGTAAGGTATTTACCCTTTCGAAAACTGAATTTTCAAATACCATCACCTTTATAACAATTTATCAAATCTACCAAATCAATAATCGAGAAATTGTCTAAAACAACAGAAAAAGTAACTATACAATAAGCATTATGATTTGTACCTTTGGAACCGACCCATGTTGAATTTTGTTAATGGTGTTGCAAGGAATCAATCCATTTCTCAAGCAAGAAATAAACTCTTTCTGTGATGGCTGGTTTGATATACCTAATGAACCCACAAAACTCTCAACCTATTCTATAGCTTGAAACCTCCTCCAAGGTACGAAAAATTTATAAAAAACCCTAAGTTAATGGGATATTCGATTGCTATGATAGAACAAAATTGATATAGTCAACAAAATGGGTTTTCTGCGTCAACACCGAATGTGACCTCAAATTCTTGAGGAAAGAAACCGAAAACCCTAAACTATAGAAAGGGAGAGAGAGAGAGAGAGAGAGAGAGAGAGAGAGAGAGAAAGAGATAGAAACAGAGGTTGTTGAATGAAGTGAGGGAATCACAGACATCAAATAAGCGTATGAGAGGAATTATACATACCTAAAGAATAAAAAACAGACGGGTCAGAATAGAGGACCAGATAATCGCGACAAAGGGACCAACAAATGAACACGGAAGGCGACAATCGCAAACACAAAATAGAAGAGAATGTTCACAAATTTGTTAAGGCGGTGTAGAAGATAACGACCAACAACTTTTTAAGGCGGTGTGTAAAAATAGAGTTTAAAATAAAAGTTACTGCGAAGTAAAAATAATATGGAATATGGAGTGTTTTAACAAATTCTGTAAGCTTCCTGCGGTGGCAAAAACAGTAAATGAAGGAAAAGATGTGACAAAAATGAAAAGCGGGAAAAGTTTATTGAGTGTTTTAACAAATTCTGTAAGCTTCCTGCGATGGCAAAAGTAGTAAATGAAGGAAAAGATGTGGCAAAAATGAAAAGCGGGAAAAGTTCCTGTTCACCATGGTTTTAGCAATTAGTAGTATATACAATGATATATAACAATCGGTAAATAATTAACATATATTTCCGCCAATATTTTATAAAATGTTGGAAAAATAGGCCGTAAACTCATTCTTGAAGCGTGCTTAATAGACCCCGGGAAGAGGTGTCATTCTTTATATTCACGTGTAACTGAGTACTACAAATTTCCTTTAGGTTGTATTGATTAATTCTAAATTTATTTTTAGCCCATATTTTATACGATTTAATGATTTTGAAAAAATCATATCATTCTGATTTTGACATTCATTTTATCAAATTTCTTATCTTAAAGAGTAATACAATTTTTATATTGGTGACTAGCTAAAAGTCAACCATTTTCTTACTTTTTGATATTAATAATTTTTAATTACGCGGTTGATTTTTATATCTTATAAAATTCATATCTCCTTCATATAATTCGGATATCTACGAAATTTATATTTTCGATATTGGAAAGACGCATACTTTCAATATATATATATATATATATATATATATATATATATATATATATATGTGTGTGTGTGTGTGTGTGTGTGTGTGTGTGTGTGTGTGTGTGTTTCGACGCACTGATTTTTACAATTTACAGACGATTCGATTGATTTGTTCTATATCTCTTAATTCAAAACTTATATTTTTATTATATATATATATATATATATATATATATATATATATATATATATATATATATATATATATATATATATATATATATATAACGTATCAAGTCTATTATACTCGACGTTTGTCCATTTTCGTAAATAACGATCGGTGCCAAAAGTCGCAATTGTTACAGTTTCCTAGAACACACCTCTTGACGAGTCTTACAATCAGTTGTAGTTGATCGACATCTATTCACCTGATAACAAGCTTTGTTGATTACTTTCTCCTATAAATGCTCCTATAAATCAACAAATAGTCTCATGTACTTAGCACGATCAATTAGTGTTTGGTTCATTTATTTACCACTCGACTTTGCTATGTTATCTTTCATACAGTGTGATGCCTCATTATACCTTCTGTTTTTGCAGAAGTTGTCAAATGAAGCCTTATAGAACACCAACCCATTTTCCATTCTGAGTGACCTGACTTGGTTCTCGTTATGTTTTCAACCATATTCTTCCACTCCTTGAATCACCCAAACACTTCATCTTCATCCTTTCTATTCATAAAGTTCACCCAAACCTTCCTTGAATAGTCATCGATAAAAGACACAAAGTATTGATATCCACCATAAGACTTCACTGGAGAGGGACCCTTTAAATTTGAGTGAACGTACTCAAGGATACCCATGCTTTAGTGTTTAACTGAACTAAACTTCACCATGCGTTGCATCTCTTGAACACAAGCTTCATTAGGTTTAATCTATCTAGTTACATCTCCACCAAACAAACCATGTTTACTCATTATCATACCTTCATCACTCGTGTGCCCCATTCTATGGTGCCCCAACTTTGTTTTATCATCTTATTGATCCAAGGATTGGGATACAACACCTCTCCTAATCTCCCCTCGTCATGAAACCTTCCATGAAATAAATCCCATGATTCATATTTGTGACAACCGAAACTTTTATCTTGTACACTTAGCCAATTCAATCAATGTTAAACTTGTTCTGTTGATTTCTCGTGTTGTTTAAGGGTTCATTTGAGAGTTCTAAGCTTGAGTAAGACCAAGGTTGGGTTTAGGAATGAGTCAGCAAGCCATAGGGTGACAAAACTGGGCCATACACACCCTTAAGGGGAGTGTGCGGCCGCACACTCACCTCTTGGCCGCACACTCACTTCTAGGTAGCACACCCACCCCTATATAAAGGGTAGACCCCTTTCCTTTCATTCCTTTAACACTTTGGCAGCACACAACACCATTTCTTTCAAGCTTCTTCAACCACAAATCCTCCAACGCTTCAAGAACGTGAGTAATTCATCCTCTAACTTGATATCCATGAAAGACCACTCTATCTAAGCTATAAGAGTGCAATATTCGTCATGTTCTTCGTGTTTAGAAGTGAGTGCATCCGCACATCCCCTTTAAGGTGGCCGCACACTCTTAAAACACCCTCCAAAGTGAGAGTTTGACTTCCATACTCGAGATAGACATGACCTTAGCCTTATTGCACCTTGGAATTGACATTTGGACATCTTCATGTGGGGTGTACGACCGCACACACCTGTGGACAGCCGCACACACCCTTGTACGGCAGCACACTCCTGTGTGCGACCACACACTCATCCTAGGGCCGCAAACCCACTTCTAGAACCCTTAACTTGCACTAAAATTGAGTATAGACCTAGAACACTTCGTGGATACAAGTATGGACCTTAAGAGCACTTCAAAGGCACCATCTTTCATGAGTGTATGGCCGCACTCCCCTTGGGCCGCACACACACTCAAGGTGGCCATACACTCCCCTCATGCAACCCTAGAAGGTCCTATCACTTAGTGCAAGTAGTTCCAAGTCTCTAGAGTGGTTTTCCATCACATCTAGTGGTTAAATACCTTCATTTGACTCTTTTATGTGTGATTACATGTTAATTAGGATCAAATCTTGTTTAAGGCCTCACCTGAACACCCAGTTTTCCGTATCGATCTCTCAATCAAACCACTTACCCGAGGTGAGTTCATACCCCTACATTTTCCGTGATTTAATGTTTTCAGGGGGGGGGGGATACAAGCCAAACTCAAAGTATTTTATTATGTTTTAAACTTATTAATACAGCCCAACGATTTCCACGTTTAATAACATATTCGGATATTTTATCCTTTTTTGGTAATATGTTGAGCATAAGGAAAACTATTATTTTGGAAATCTAACTTCATAGCTTTCAGAAAGGTTTTTACAAAGCATTTTCCATATCAACTCTAATAAACTATAATGGGTATAGTTTGGGATAACCCTCTAGGCAGTTTCTACCAAATCAGATTTCATGGATGAATATGTATAAACTATGGCAGATTTAGTTTATGTTATATATTTTCTCAAGAGTATAAAGTACATTTATTCATGGATAATTATTGTTTTATACTGTCTCTAGCTTGTAAACTAGATTATACAGAATAGTGAGGCTCTACTTCAATACTGTACCCTTAGGTGTACAAGGATAAATCCTTTTAGTATAATCAGAGTCTTATGGAGGGAGAGCGTGAGATTTGTGAATAGATCTATTCGGGACTGACAATCCCACACCTGAACTGCTAGTACAGTTAGGCGGACATGCCTGGGGTGAACAAATGTCATTTAGCCTAACGCCTGAAGAACGTTATAAAGGTCTCTGTGTCATGTCAAGTATGGTTATACGACTCGCAAATAAGTATAAACTAACTTTGGTTTACGGACTCTACCCTTCATTGTTTTATTTTGATTAATAAAACTACTTTCATAAATACACTGATAGTAATCAGGGACTTCTAAACTTGCATCTCTACCTCTAGGACGGGTAACCTATTTTTAGGGAAAATATGAGATTTTCCCAGGATAACACCGACATTTCTAAAACTGATGGTTTATTTTCTACTAATAGATACTCTTTCAAAACTACTTTTCATAAGAAAATATGGGATTTTCTTGAGGAACACATTTCAAAAGAATCAAAGGACATTTTCCATCAAAACTAAATGCTTATGAACTCACTAGCTTTATGCTGATATTCTTTCAAACTGCTTGTATTCTTAGGAAATCAGTAGACAGGTACTTCTTGGATTTAGAGGAGCCGGAGCAATAAGAGTCATGTTTTTATATTCTACATACTTTTGGTGTAACTAAAACAATTTTCAGACTGATGTAAACATTTTTCATATATATACTCACTGTAATGGTTGTGTTGCTATGATTGCTATTGTACAATGGTTGTGATGCTAAACATGACGTCCTCCACCCCGGAACGTTTCCGCCATCCTGGTTTTGGGGTGTGACAATATTTCCTTTTATATCCACAAGGTCCTTGTTCATCTCATACGACCAGTATCTTCATAAAATCTCCGCAACTCAGGGGTCATAGTAGCGACCATGATGCAAACAACTTTTGTTGCATCATCATAGTGTTTATTGTAGGAGGCTAATTCTTCAGGAATGACCTTCTCTTTGTCGATTTCATTTAGTTCTTTTTCAAGGACATACTCCTTGTTCTCGAAACGAAGGGCCATTTTGATGTTGCACATCCAATCATTGTAGTTGGTCTCATCCAATGTCATCTTTGAGGAGATAGTCAACACCGAGAAGTTATGGTGGTTGTTGGAGGAGGAGGAACCAGAAGCATCAGTTGACGTAGATATCTATAAAAAGAAGCTAGTTTTGTTAGACAAGCATAATCCTTCATATAGTAACCCAAAATAAAATATTAAGGGTATGACCCAACTTGACCATAAAAGAAATGAAATTAAATGAAATTCCTAGGTCTTTTGAGATTCATTGAAACTATTCGTAACTGGGATACCGATGATTATGCTCTTCTATTCGTGACTGGGATGCCGAGGATCACAAACAAGATGTGAATAACCATGAAAATGTGCTTGGTAACCTCATTGTTATTTATCATCTCAATTGATGTTCTGGTAAACCACACACGCTCCATCAACAATGATAATTACTAAGATACCCATTGCAACCCTTTTATTAGTCCTTATTAGTGTGTTGGTTAACCACACATGCTCCACTAACGACTTATAAAGTGTAATGTGCAATTTCATGGGTTAGTATACTAATTCACATTTTTCCTAAAGTAACTAGATATGGGATTTTAATAAAATGGTTCTAGTACTTTTAATAGCATTATACTTTTAATGAGACTTAGTTTTCCTATCAAATCCGTTCTGCTAACGACCCTCTACTAATCAAGGAATCGGCGGGTGAGAGTGGACACCTATTCAACTACCATTTTATAGGCAATTTCTTTATACCCCCTTATAGACTAGCTTTATGAATGAGGCATACTAGCAATTTGACTGACTGATTCTTATACATATAGCAATTAATTGTTTAATATTATATATAAGGTGTATTTTAAAACTTTTAAAACTTTTCAAACTACTAGGTTTATAGTTTAAATTTTGAAAGTTAATAAACTATTAATTTAAATTTAAAATACACCAAATAATTTAATATTTATCTATTAATTTATAATTTAACTATAATATTCAATTAGATAAGGATTAACTAATTAAATTAATCAAATAATTTAATCATAATCCTTACCCTCTAATTTTCAAAAATTAAGGTATAGGATTTATTCCAATTTTAATTATTTCTTTTTAGGCAAGTAAACTAATAAGAGTAAATTACACGAATGGTCCCTATAGTTTGTGGTAATTTGCACGTTTAGTCCCTAACTTATTTTTTTTAACTTGGAAGGTCCCTACAGTTTGTTTTTGTTGCACATTTGGCCATTGTCTTACCTAAAAAGACTATTTTGTCATTGATTTTTTAATTTATTTAAATAAGGTGGGTTAGGTAAGGTAAGGTAATGTGAGGTAGAAGTGGCGTTGAGGATGTGTTTATTTAAATAAATTAAAAAATCAAGAGCAAAATAGTCTTTTTAGGTAAGACAAAGACCCAACGCGCAACAAAAACAAACATTATGGACCTTCCGAGTTAAAAAATAAGTTAGGGACCAAACATGCAAATTACCCCAAACCATAGGGACCATTTGTGTAACTCACTCAAATAATAATTACCAAAATTTGGAAATCCTAAAATCCTTGCCTATTTTCAAAAACTTGGGGAGGAAGGCTAGGGTTTCAAACCCATAGCCCTAAATTTCAAAATCCAAGGGGAACGTGTTAGGGTTTCGAAAAACCCTAACCCTAGTCGAAATTCATGCCTTTTAGGGTTTAATGTCCATAAATCCTAATTGATCTAATTCAACAATTATAGTAATTCAATTGAAAACAAATCAAAAGCTCTTATACCCCTGATATGTTTTATGCAAAACAAAAAACTCTTAAGTTCACATGCAACCTAAAGATCTATGTTTTCACTGTTGAACCTATAACTATGAACATCAAATAAGAAACCCTAGACAATTTTCGAAAAACACAAAAAGGGTTTTAGGATTACATACCTTGTTGTAGAAACCCTAGGCAATTTTCAAAAAAAAAAACAAAAAAACAAAAAGGGTTTTAGGATTACATACCTTATTGTAGATCTCTTGGAAGCTAACACCACAAATGTTGTGCATCTAATGGAATCACACCCAAGCTAGCAATAAGATGAATTGAAGGAGGAGAGGGGAGGTATAAATTTTGGCTCTTCCCTTGGAATGATGAGTAGCCAAAATTCTAAGGACTAGGGTCCTTTATATAGTTAAGGAATCTTGGGGCCAAACCTAGGGTTTAAGGGATAAACCCAAAATTGAATTACTTGGTGACCAAGCAGCCCAATCTCCTTATCCAATGAGCATTGGACGAAATCTTCTATAGGCTTTCCCTAGAGGATTTTCGTCCACTTCATCCCATTAGGTTCTAAACCCTTCCTTCTTTAACTTTCAATAAATAACAACACAATCCTTGTACTTTTAATTAATCCAATTAATTTCTAATATAATAAAATAATAGATAATCCAATTAATCCCAAAGGTTGTAGAATTTATGTATATAACTTCTAGTTATTAAAGAATTAAATATAAGCAACCATTAATTTATATATCTAACTTCTAGTTATTAAAGAATTAAATATAAGTAAACATTGCTATACTATGAGTTACAATAATGTTAATATAATTTATAATATTGATATAATAAAATAATAGATAAAAATATATATATTTAGTAGAAAATGATGTTTTTGAAAATCTATCTAAATTACAATAATGAAATATACTATATAGATATATATTTTGAGATAAAAAAATGGATGAAAGATAGAGTAGAATTGGACATGGAATATTATTTATCCTATTATTTACTTTATATTTTTATTAATAAATAAATATGGGTCGAACATCGTCTAAGACATGCTAAAATGTAAAAAGGAACTACAAAAAACCTTAATGGTGGATTCTTTACGGTCATTGGAATTTTTTTTGAAAAATACTTATAATTTCCTTGAGATAACTGGAATAAGCTTTCTGCAAAAAAACCTTAATGGTAGAAGTTCTACTCTAAGGTCTAGTAAAAGCCCAATACACTTTTGATATTTGCTAATATAATGTAAACCCTATTATTCGCGGTGTTTTAGAAATTTGACTAATCACAAAACGATTATGGGCGTGTTCAGCATGCAACATTTGGGAACTTCTGACTTCTAGCTTTTAAGAAAACGCTAGTAAAAAAGAGTCTCGTTCGGCGACATGAACGTTTAGCATTTAGCCTAAACAAAACGCTTTAAAATCAAAAGCTACATGAAATAACTTTCAACAAAACGCTCCAAAATTAACCGCTACATGCTACCAGCTAGTTTTGCCGAACACGCCCTTTAAAACTAACTTAATAATCATTTAGAAAATTAAGTCAATGAAGTAAATAGTTAATAAATGAACCATAAAAAAAATCTTGTGCAAAAACGAGTAGTTTTTTGGAATAAGAATAAGCAGTTCAATTGGAATGGGAACCGGGGGAATGAACGGTTTAACTATCATCGGTTTATGTCGATTTTTGAACCAGATTGAACCGGTCGGTTTTTAGAAAAACCCGGTTCAACATAAATCGGTTGAACCACTTAAGCCAAATAAAAACATATTAAAAAGAATCATTTACATAATAAGCTTTGATGATTTTTTTTCAAATTTACTTAATTTTCTCTAAATAAAAACAGATGATAAATGTTATAAAGTTTTTTGATGTGTTTGTATTCATCTAAAACTACATTTTGTTTCGGTATATATATATATATATATATATATATATATATATATATATATATATATATATATATATATATGTATGTATGTATGTATGTATGTATTGACGTATATGAATTGATGTAAAACATTAAAACTTATAGTTATGTGTTATTTTAATGTAATTTTATGTGTATTTTTAATGTTTAAACTTGTAAACATCAGATTCATGATTGATATATGTATGTATGTGTATGATAATAGGAAAAAACATGAAAAATATTGAAATCGGTTGATCCGGCGGTTGAACCGGTTAGACCGGGAACCAGTCATCATACATGTTCAACTAAAAAACATGATTTTAAAATATTAAGAATAACTTATACTATTTCATATACAAACATCTAAATCGGTAATTAGTGTTCCTATTGATATCAAATTTGATAAAGAACAATATATATATATATATATATATATATATATATATATATATATATATATATATATATATATATATATATATATATATATATATATATATATATATATATATATATATATATATATATATATATATATCCAAAATATACTGTTTATTTCAAATCAGCAGAAAAATATATCTATGGATATATCATAAACTATATACTATGACTCTAAAATGTAATATTATAATAATAAGATCCTTAATTAATGTTTTTAAGCATTAAAAGAAATTAGCAACCCTACATGTTTAAAGTCGCAACTAACAATCCCATTGGGCTTATTTGATTTGACTTGGATATATTATTTATTCATGCATCGTTATAAACAAATCAGGGAGCCCAAAACTTTGCAATTTCTCACATTTTAACAAGTTTTGATCGGTTTTATCGATTTTTATCTTCATATTATTAAATTGAATTTGCTCGAAGATTTTATGTATCATGTTGAAGAAACCAGATATAAACACAAATTACAAAAAAGAAAAAAAAACTAACCAAAGACGAATCACAAATTATATATAAAAAAACATTGAGCTTACACGAATTTTCAAATATAATCCGAAGCTTTTATGATGTTTAAGCCCAAAAATATAAATTAACTTGTTGTTCTTGTTAGGAAATCAGACGATGTTTGTCAAGAATTAGAACAGATCTAATGTCATTTGCCAAACTCTCATGACCATTGTTAGGAAGTAATACAAATAACACACGGAACCAAAAACACATAAAACCACAATATTTACTTGGTTCGGTCAAGATGATTCATGTCTACAGGCAGGAGGAGAGTATTCTTATTTACAAAGTTTTCAAACAAATATTACAAGTATAACCAGCAGATATTCGACATACTCACTAAGGATACACGTTACAAAGATCAAGACCACCCGAAAAGACTAGCATGCATCCCTATTTATAGACTATAGATTAGACCTAAAACCCTAATGGACCAAGCCCATCAATCTATAGGTCCATGAAATGTGTCAACCAATCATAATCCACCATGATTCTACTTCTATAACCTTCAATCTTGAGAAACATTGCATTGGCACCAGCAATACACCACTCACACATCAAGTGTCATTAGGTGACACACCATGTCACTTAGTGGCACCTTCTGTGCATGACAATTCTTTCAGGTTCCATGACGACGCATCAAGTGTCATTGAGTGACACACCTTGTCACTTGATGGCAACTCTTATGCATGACACTTCTTCAAGGTGTCATGGTGGCGCATCAAGTGTCATTGAGTGACACACCTTGTTACTTGGTGGCACTCTTGTGCATGGAACTTCTTCGAGGTGACATGACAACACATTAGGTGTCATTGATTGGCACACTTTGTCACTTGGTGGCACCTCTTGTGCCTGACACTTCTTCTGATGCTCAAGTCTTCTGTCAGATGCTTCATCCCAAAGAGTGCCATCATATTCTACAGTGTCATCATATTTGAGAGTGTCATCATATTTGATAGTATCATCATATTCAAGAGTGCCATCATATCCAAGATGCTCCATTGAAACCAAATGTTCCATGTGAATGCTCCAAAGGCTCAAGTCACATTTAACAATCTCCACCTTGACTTGAGTATCCTCTAAACTCCTCTAAAAACAAAGAACTTCCTATCCCTTTGTAACGACCCGTCTCTGGTATGTTGCTTCCATGGTATTTATTTAGAAGTTTTCAAGAGGGACTCGGCGAGTCTATAGCCCGACTCGTCGAGTAGGGACGGGATTTCGAGCACGTGTAAGTCGGCGACTCGGCGAGTCCATATTCGGGACCCGGCGAGTCCACCTGCCAGGAAGAAACCCTAAATCCCCGGGTTTGCTCGCTATTTAAGCAATGTTATGTGCCCCAAACTCGCCTCCTTCACCCTCAGAGAGCTTGTGAGAAACCCTAAACCATTCCTTTTGTGATTAAAGTGTTTTTGTGTGGATTCTTGAAGGATTGAAGAAGAAAAAGAAGAAAGGACCAAAAAGAGGAAGTGTGGAGCAAAGATCCAAGGCCAAAGTCAGAGTTCATTGAGGTATGTCTCGGAATTGTTCTGTTTTGTGCTTAAAACCTCCATTAGAACACCTCTAAGGCTAGTTTAATGTATTTTCCAAGCTTTATAGCTGTATGGATGCCTTGTTGGGTCGAGATATCCTTAGATCTGTTCATTTAGGAGTGTTAGAGCCCTGATCTAGTGCCTTTTCGAAGTTTCTTTGCTTGAGAACCCTAGATCTAGCCTTTATTATGATTTTTGAGCCTCTTAATCTTCATGGGTGCATATAGGCACGTAAAGATAGAACCTTTACGTGTTAATCGAGCTCAGGGAGCCCAGATCTATAAGTTTTATGCGTTGGATTCAAGCAGAATCGAGTTTAGAGTAGCTGCATGCATGCGACTCGGCGAGTCGGAAGAACGACTCGGCGAGTCGAGTCGCGAGTCCCCGATTTTTCTCCTTTTGAGTGATGCCGAGTGGGGACCAGTGAGTAGTAGAGTGGACTTAGTGAGTTGGAGGTCAGACTCAGTAATGGAGGGACTCGACGAGTTGTTCATACAACTTGGTGAGTCCAAGACAATCTTCTTAGCTCAAGAACAACTCGTCGAGTTATTCATACGACTCAGCGAGTCGGATGCAGATAGCCTGAGTTCTAGAA
This sequence comes from Lactuca sativa, assembly GCF_002870075.4. NCBI lineage: Eukaryota > Viridiplantae > Streptophyta > Magnoliopsida > Asterales > Asteraceae > Lactuca > Lactuca sativa. The sequence continues at coordinate 9,551,464 of NC_056628.2, forward strand.
TCGAAAGGGAACTCGTCGAGTTGATGCCATACTCGACGAGTAGCCGCGAGTAGGGTTGAGAAGTGAGAATAGAGACTCGGCGAGTTGGCGGCCCAACTCGGCGAGTCAGGTCAACTGTAGGTTGACTTTGACCGGGAGAGCTGACTTTGACCAGGGGTAAAAGAGTCATTTTACCCCAATTCGGTTATTAGTATTTGATTGAGTGTGTTTATGGAATTGTAGCCGGGGAGATACCGGAGCAGCAACAGATAACTTCTAGAGCCATACACTCAGCAGCCAGTTCAGGAGGTGAGTTTCCTTCCAGTAGGAACGGGTCTACGGCCACAATGTCGGCCCGTTTAGTTAGTAGTAGTTCCGGAATTCAGTCCGATGCAGTAGTTAGAGTGCTTGATGTCTTTGTGATTCAAGCATGTTTTTGTGTTATGTGTTCTGGACATCAGTCCGATGCAGTATATGTGTCATGTTAGCAGATACGTGTTTATGTTATGCTATGTTCAGACAGTTCCGGATTTCGGTCCGATGCAGCTAGTTTCGGACTCCGGTCCGATGCAGGGGACTTCGGTCCGATGCAGTCAGTTCCGAACTTCGGTCCGATGCAGTCAGTTCCGGACTTTAGTCCGATGCAGCTAGTTCCGGACTTCGGTCCGGTGCAGTGGGCAAGGCCCAGTATGTGTTTTATTTGTTATTGTGTGGTATGTGGTAGTTTGGGGGAGCTCACTAAGCTTCGTGCTTACGGTTTCAGTTTTGGTTTCAGGTACTTCCGCAAGTAAAGGGAAGAGCTCGGGATGATGGCATCGCACACACCACAGTTTCAGTTTTTGTCCTGGGAGTTGATTCGGTTTCTTAGATATGTTTTGATTCAGTTGTGACACAGTTTTTCTCATAGTATTTTAGTATGGTTTTGAGATACGCAACGTATGGTTTTATTATGTGATACTCAGTTCTACGATTTTTGTTATATTAAAAATGAAATTTTCGGGTCGTACTTTTGGGATGTTTCAAGTTGGTATCAAAGCCTTGGTTTGAGGGATTCGGATACACTTCCAGGTGTATCTGAACTCAAACTAAGGGAAAGATAAAAAGATTTTCAAAAGGAAAATGTTTTCGAAAGAAATTTTGAAAAGCACTTAGAAAGAAAAGAATTTTTAAACGAGATCAGGGTGTGGTGCATGCGATCAGTCGAGCTCAAGTAAGTACTCCCAAATTACCCATACAAGTTTATTAGTTTCAGTTTCAGTTTTAGTTCCAGTTTCAGTAGAACAACATGCTAGTATAGGACTAAGGATCTAGGAGGATACCTTATGTGCCTGCTATATGTGTTTCAGCTTTATGAGAGTTGCATGCTAGTATTGAGTAGACAACAGTAGGATAGCCTGTTTAGGTTATGCCTGATAGTATGAGCTTAGCATTGTACGCTAGTACAGTTTCTTGTTATAAGAATAGTTTTGCCTGAGTATGTTTCCTTTATCCGAATGATGCTTGCTTTGTGCTTTGTGGGACTCTGAGTGATGGGAGTTAGCCATTAGGTGAATACGTCACATCACATGTGATCAGGGTTGAATAATCTCAGAGTGTTGGATTTGGCCCTATTGCGCAGCTCTTGTTTGAGTCCAACCGTTGTAGGGACGAGTCTTTTACTCGAAGGATTATCTGAGCCTCATCACATGTGATGGTATTCAGGTGATGGCTAATTAGCATTACAAGGAGGCCTTCGGTAGCTGAGGACTGGTTTGAGTGGAGTCAGAGATTTCCCTAGGGCAAGCCTAGGATGAGAGTAGCAGAGATCAGTAGTAGTAGTAGTGACTTGGTAGAGTCAAGGCAGTTCTTAAGGAAAGTACGGATAGATGTGGAAGGTAGTATGGGCCCGTACTACTGAAAGCAGAGGATCCATACTCGAATCAAGGAAGGCTGAGATAAGACCAGGAAGCTAGTAATAGTATCAATGATCCCTTGAGATATTTCAGTTTTCTGATGTTGCCATGATGTGTTTCAGAATGGTGGTTTTACGTTCGAGGCTAGCAGACGGCAGTGCCGGTGCCGGGGAGGGATCAGGATCAGGCTCGGGGGCCGAGCGTATGGAAGAGCAGACCAGAGAGTTTCTTTCTTCAGAGATTACTCGTATCATATTGGAGCAGACTCCTGTGATCTTCGGTTCGATCAAGGAGGGTATGCTAGAGCTGATGGATGAGAGGTTGGGCACCTTCCGTGCCGAGGTGGCGGCCATGATGGGGTCGCGCACACTTACGTTCAGGGAGTTCAAGGCATGTGGAGCTCCAGATTACCACGGGGCGCGGGACCCCATAGTGAGTACTAGATGGTTGGCGGATGTGGCCAACGCTTTCCGCACAAGCAGGTGTCCCGAGGGGGACAAGGTTAGATTGGCGTCCTGTCTTCTGAAGGATAGGGCACGAGATTGGTGGGAAGAGGTCGGACATACCATTGGAGATGATGCAGCGCTAGATGCCATGACCTGGGCTGATTTCTCTACCAGGTTCAGGGCGGAGTTTGCACCGGTTATTGAGGTGCAGCAGTTAGCCAGAGAGTTTCAGGACCTCACCCAGACTACAGAGACCGTGGCGGAGATCACCGCCAAGTTCAGGGAGAGGGCTCTTCTCGTTCCTCAGTATGCAGCCGATGAGGAAATGAAGAAGGCCCGTTATCATGAGATGTTGCAGAGCGATATCCGCCAGTTTGTGAGCCGGTCCAGCTGTAAAACGCTGGATGACATGATTGCTAGGGCTCGGGAGAGGGAGATTGACCTTGAGATGGAAAATAAGAGGAAACCGGAGGCGGTTTCGGGTACAGGTAGTTCGGGTAAAAAGCCCAAGGTTTCAGATCACAGATCCAAGAGTCAGCAGAGCCACAGTCGATGTGGCAAGTGTGGGAGATTGCACGATGGGGTGTGCAAGGCAGGGAGTTCCGGCTGCTACAAGTGCGGTCAGACTGGGCATTTGAGCAGGGATTGTACGACCCCTGCTACCGCCATTGCAGCATCATATCTGATTTGCTTTCAGTGCAATCCGAGGGGACATAAAAAGTCCCAGTGTCCGAGTTTAGCTGCAGCAGGGAAGGTGGCTGCACCTGCCCCTACTACTTTGAGGATTACAGATGGCCGGCAGGGCCGAGCCGAGGCGCCAGTGGCGAAGAGTAGAGCTTTTCAGATGACAGCAGAGGAGGCACGAGCGACTCCTGATGTGGTGACGGGTATGTATCTTCCCTTCATCTCTATATTATTATTATTATTGATTATTGCTTATGGTTATATGTTTTGTATAGGGTCGTTCTCTGTGAACGGAATTTCTGCTACAGTATTATTTGATTCGGGGGCTACCCGATCGTTTGTATCGCTAGCGCTTAGCAAGAGATTTAGTAGAGCTCCAGGGGAGCTGGATTGTCCACTAGAGGTTGAGATAGAAGATGACAGGACCGTGAGGGTCGCCAGAGTGCATAAATGATGTTCTCTTCAGTTTTTCGACGAGCAGTTTTCGGTGGACTTGGTCCCTATTCCCCTGTGAGGGAATAAGGTTATAGTAGGCATGGATTGGTTGAGTCCCAATGGGGCGGTAATTGATTGCGAGCTGCAGCTAGTGAGAGTTTGCACTCCCAGTGGGGGAGAGTTAGTGATTCAGGGCGAGAGACCATAGCGCGGACCAGCTTTTTGTTCAGCCGCGAGAGCGAGGCGCTATTTTCAGCAGGGTTGCACCAGATATATAGCTTATGTTTTGGATGCTCGGAAGAAGGGTAAGGTGGCAGTAGATGATGTTCCGGTAGTACGAGACTACCCTGATGTATTCCCAGAGGATTTGCCTGGAATACCTCTAGAGAGACAGGTCGAGTTCGGGATTGATCTGATTCCGGGTGCGGCACCGATAGCTAAGGCACCATATCGGTTAGCTCCCCCTGAGATGCAGGAGTTGTCTACGCAGTTGCAGGAGCTGCTAGACAAAGGTTTCATCAGACCGAGTAGTTCGCCTTGGGGAGCTCCGATTTTGTTTGTGAAGAAAAAGGACGGGTCGCATCGTATGTGTATATATTACCGGGAGTTGAATAAGGTAACGGTGAAGAACCGTTACCCACTCCTGAGGATAGATGATTTGTTTGACCAGCTTCAGGGAGCGTCTTGGTTTTCCAAGATCGATTTACGTTCCGGGTATCATCAGATGCGAGTCAGAGATGAGGATGTGCAGAAGACTGCTTTCAGGACCAGGTATGGTCATTATGAGTTTGTGGTGATGCCATTTGGGCTCACCAACGCTCCAGCCGCGTTCATGGAGCTCATGAATCAGGTGTGCAGGCCGATGCTGGACTGGTCTGTGATAGTATTCATAGATGATATCTTGGTGTATTCCAAGACGCAGGAGCAGCACGAGGAGCACCTGAGGGAGGTGCTAGAAGTTTTGAGGAGGGAGAGACTTTTCGCAAAGTTCTCCAAGTGCGAGTTCTGGTTGCGCGAGGTGCAGTTCCTTGGTCACGTCGTCAACCAGAAGGGTATTTTAGTAGATCCGGCCAAGATAGAGGCCGTGATGCGGTGGGAGGTCCCGAAGTTTCCATCCGAGATTCGGAGCTTCCTAGGGTTGGCAGGGTATTACCGGAGATTCATTCAGGATTTCTCCAAGATAGCAGTGCCGCTCACTCGGCTGACCAAGAAGTCAGTGGTGTTTCGTTGGGGGCCTGAGCAGCAGGCAGCATTTGAGACCCTCAGGCGGAGGTTGTGCGAGGCTCCGATCCTTACCCTGCCAGAGGGAGTAGAGGATTTTGTAGTCTACTGTGATGCCTCAATCACAGGTATGGGAGAAGTATTGATGCAGCGAGGCCATGTGATAGCTTACGCCTCGAGACAGTTGAAGCCTCACGAGGCTAACTATCCTACCCTTGATTTAGAGCTGGGGCGGTTGTGTTTGCCCTCAAGATTTGGAGACATTACCTTTATGGGGTCCGTTGTACCATCTACATGGATCATAAGAGTTTGAGGTACCTTATAGATCAGCCGAATCTAAACATGAGACATAGGAGGTGGTTGGATGTGCTGAAGGATTATGAATGTGAAATCCTTTACCATCCAGGGAAGGCCAACGTTGTGGCCGACGCCCTAAGCCGCAAGGTGACAGCAGCCCCTATCAGAGACTTATGTCTGAGGATGACAGTGATTACTCCGTTGTTGGAACGGATCAGGGAGGCTCAGGTTGAGGGCCTCAAGGAGGAGAGGCAGAAGTGTGAGAGGATAGTGGGCCGAGTAGCTTCGTTTGATTATGATAGTCGGGGGTTGTTGACCCTTCATGGGAGAGTGTGGGTACCGTACTGGGGCGGAGTACGGCAGGTGTTGATGGACGAGGCTCATAAGTCTCGATTTTCTATCCACCCAGGGGCGACGAAGATGTATAGAGATCTTCGAACCGATTACTGGTGGCCCTACATGAAGCGGGATGTCGCCTGGTATGTAGAAAGGTGCCTGACCTGCAGGAAGGTCAAGGCAAAACACTAGAGGCCTCACGGCAAGATGCAACCGTTAGACATTCCCGTGTGGAAATGGGAGGACATCACCATGGATTTTATTACCAAGCTTCCCAGGACCGCACGTGGGGTAGATTCGATTTGGGTAATAGTGGATCAGTTGACGAAGAGTGCGCATTTCATACCGATCCAGGAGAGCATCTCGGCAGAAAAGTTAGTCGATATCTATGTACGGGAGGTAGTGGCACGTCATGGAGTGCCGGTATTAGTGGTGTCAGACCGAGACGTCCGTTTTACATCCAGATTCTGGAAGCGGTTTCACGACGAGATGGGTACTCGTCTCCATTTCAGCACCGCTTTCCACCCTCAGACGGACGGGCAGAGCGAGAGGACAATTCATACTCTCGAGTACATGCTCCGGGCATGTGTCCTAGACTTCAGTGGCAGTTGGGATACGTATCTTCCGTTAGCGGAATTTTCGTATAACAACAGTTATCATGCGAGCATTGATCGACCTCCCTTTGAGATGCTTTATGGGAGGAAGTGCAGGACCCCGATTTATTGGGGCGAGGTCGGTCAGCGAGTCATTGGGAGCACAGAGGTGGTTCTCAAGACGACCGAGTTGATTCAGCAGGTTCGTAGTAGACTGCAGACTGCGTAGAGTCGGCAGAAGAGCTACGCCGACAGGAGGCGTTCAGACTTGGAGTTCCGGGTGGGCGATATGGTCCTTCTGAAGGTCTCACCTTGGAAGGGTGTCATCAGGTTTCAAAAGAGGGGCAAGCTGGGCCCCAGGTTCATTGGTCCTTTTAGGGTTTTGGCTTGCGTGGGTCGGGTTGCTTATCGGTTGGATCTTTCAGCAGAGCTTAGCCAGATCCACAACACTTTCCATGTGTCTCAGTTGAGGAAGTGTTTGGTGGATGAGTCAACAGTTGTTCCCTTAGAAGATATTCAGGTTGATAGCAACCTGAATTATATTGAGAGGCCGGTCGCGATTCTGGACTGGAAGACAAAGACCTTGAGTAACAAGGTAATTCAGTTAGTGAAGATGCAATGGCAGCACCGGAAGGGGTCTGAGTGGACGTGGGAGGCTGAGGAGGAGATGAGAGAGCACTACCCGGAGTTATTTGCAGATTCAGCCGTAGCAGACTTCGAGGACAAAGTCTGAGTCAAGTGGGGGAGAATTGTAACGACCCGTCTCTGGTATGTTGCTTCCATGGTATTTATTTAGAAGTTTTCAAGAGGGACTCGGCGAGTCTATAGCCCGACTCGTCGAGTAGGGACGGGATTTCGAGCACGTGTAAGTCGGCGACTCGGCGAGTCCATATTCGGGACCCGGCGAGTCCGCCTGCCAGGAAGAAACCCTAAATCCCCGGGTTTGCTCGCTATTTAAGCAATGTTATGTGCCCCAAACTCGCCTCCTTCACCCTCAGAGAGCTTGTGAGAAACCCTAAACCATTCCTTTTGTGATTAAAGTGTTTTTGTGTGGATTCTTGAAGGATTGAAGAAGAAAAAGAAGAAAGGACCAAAAAGAGGAAGTGTGGAGCAAAGATCCAAGGCCAAAGTCAGAGTTCATTGAGGTATGTCTCGGAATTGTTCTGTTTTGTGCTTAAAACCTCCATTAGAACACCTCTAAGGCTAGTTTAATGTATTTTCCAAGCTTTATAGCTGTATGGATGCCTTGTTGGGTCGAGATATCCTTAGATCTGTTCATTTAGGAGTGTTAGAGCCCTGATCTAGTGCCTTTTCGAAGTTTCTTTGCTTGAGAACCCTAGATCTAGCCTTTATTATGATTTTTGAGCCTCTTAATCTTCATGGGTGCATATAGGCACGTAAAGATAGAACCTTTACGTGTTAATCGAGCTCAGGGAGCCCAGATCTACAAGTTTTATGCGTTGGATTCAAGCAGAATCGAGTTTAGAGTAGCTGCATGCATGCGACTCGGCGAGTCGAGTCGCGAGTCCCCAATTTTTCTCCTTTTGAGTAATGTCGAGTGGGGACCAGTGAGTAGTAGAGTGGACTCAGGGAGTTGGAGGTCAGACTCAGTAATGGAGGGACTCGACGAGTTGTTCATACAACTCGGCGAGTCCAAGACAATCTTCTTAGCTCAAGAACAACTCTTCGAGTTGTTCATACGACTAGTCGAGTTGTTCATACGACTCGGCGAGTCAGATGCAGATAGCCTGAGTTCTAGAATCGAAAGGGAACTCGTCGAGTTGATGCCATACTCGACGAGTAGCCGCGAGTAGGGTTGAGAAGTGAGAATAGAGACTCGGCGAGTTGGCGGCCCAACTCGGCGAGTCAGGTCAACTGTAGGTTGACTTTGACCGGGAGAGCTGACTTTGACCAGGGGTAAAAGAGTCATTTTACCCCAATTCGGTTATTAGTATTTGATTGAGTGTGTTTATGGAATTGTAGCCGGGGAGATACCGGAGCAGCAGCAAATAGCTTCTAGAGCCATACACTCAGCAGCTAGTTCACGAGGTGAGTTTCCTTCCAGTAGGAACGGGTATACGGCCACAATGCCGGCCCGTTTAGTTAGTAGTAGTTCCGGAATTCAGTCCGATGCAGTAGTTAGAGTGCTTGATGTCTTTGTGATTCAAACATGTTTTTGTGTTGTGTGTTCCGGACATCAGTCCGATGCAGTATATGTGTTATGTTAGCAGATACGTGTTTATGTTATGCTATGTTCAGACAGTTCCGGATTTCGGTCCGATGCAGCTAGTTTCGGACTCCGGTCCGATGCAGGGGACTTCGGTCCGATGCAGTCAGTTCCGGACTTCGGTCCGATGCAGCTAGTTCCGGACTTCGGTACGATGCAGAGGGCAAGGCCTAGTATGTGTTTTATTTGTTATTGTGTGGTATGTGGTAGTTTGGGGGAGCTCACTAAGCTTCGTGCTTACGGTTTCAGTTTTGGTTTCAGGTACTTCCGCAAGTAAAGGGAAGAGCTCGGGATGATGGCATCGCACACACCACAGTTTCAGTTTTTGTCCTAGGAGTTGATTCAGTTTCTTAGATATGTTTTGATTTAGTTGTGACACAGTTTTTCTCATAGTATTTTAGTATGGTTTTGAGATACGCAACGTATGGTTTTATTATGTGATACTCAGTTCTATGATTTTTGTTATATTAAAAATGAAATTTTCGGGTCGTATTTTTGGGATGTTTCACCCTTCCTGCCAACTTGCCCCATAGGGACTTAACACTTCGAACATCAACCAAGTCCCAGCAAAGCTTGAACTTTTCTTTGGGCAACGACCTTGTCAATATGTCTTCTGGATTCTCCTTGGTACCAGACTTTTGATTGTAAAACATGTCATAGAGCAAGGTCTGTTTATCCACCTTCAAAACAAGACTCTGATTGAGACCAAACACTAATGATCTTCTTATCACCATATCAACTCCATGGTCTGAGTCTATCGATCCAAACAAGTATGTATGTTATGTAGTAGCACTATACATCAGACAAACATAAAACGTTATTGTCGAAAGATCCACTTGACCACTTCCTCTGATGACCTCGAACCGCCAAAGAAGTACGACCGCAAGACCTTCTCAATGTATTGAGAAATATATAGCTATCCTGCTCTTTTATCCCTTCGAATCTCCCATCCCTGACATCTTAGTTTCGACTCCTAAATCGTTCTTCACAAAATCATTCTTCATAAGCCTTTTCAAGTTGTCTTTTCTGGCATCAACATTACCAAACACTTTTTCCTTGGGTTATACAAGGGATTCCTCAATTCTGTGTTGTTCCTTGCCACCTTGTTATTATATATTTATCTTAAATTTGTGTGAGGCTTGTGTTGCAAACTCAACCTTCTAGCTAGCACCTTTATCATTGTTTGAAACACTTGTATCACCTCCTTTCTTTTTACACATAACAGATTCAAAGGTCACATCTCTAGTAATAACTATTTTTAGGGTGTTTTCTTCTTCTATACACCACAGACGATGACCTTTCCTTCCAAATGCACATCCTTGAAATCTGCACTTTATTTTCATTTGTCTCTAGTTTACCATCATTCATACAAATGTAAGCAGGGGAACCAAACATTAGTAAACCATAATAATCAGAGGGTTTCTATCATACCCCCAACCGTCGGCGAAAATGTCAGGCTATGCGACGTAGGGATATTGGATCACAGTCATTGAACATACATTGAATAATACAAAACAATATGAAACATAAATGTCACTTTTACTGATACATAAAAAATTACATCAGATTACTAAAATATCTAATACAAAAGGTGCCTTAACAGGTAGGCACAACGATAAATGATAGTTGAATTCTTGTTGCTTCCTTAATTAATCGCTACTTCCGAGAGTGCAAGCTTCCGACTCACAGTTTCCTAGGAACACATGAGGTTTTGAAAACATCAACATAATGTTGGCGAGTTCACAGGTTTGAGTGTTATATCTTTGAAAATATTTTTTATGCATAACTTTATTAAGTTATAAAAGTATTTTGATTTACATTGTTAAGGTATCTCCTAATAACATTTTACTATTTCTAGATACTAAAATTTCAATGCTTTACTTTTATCACATACTACCATTCTGTTTAGGTTTTCCCGTATCAAATGGAGTATAATATAATCTTATCTATAATCTTATTATTTTATAGACACATACTGCTTATACTTTATATTCCAGAAGTATGCTCTTCGATACTTCTATTTGTAGAGTAATTATACTTTTTACCCCAGAAGTATGCTCGTATAAAGCAATACTTCTATCTAGAGTGATTATACTTTTATTCCAGAAATATGCTACTTGGATACTTCTATTATTATACTTTTATCCCATAAGTATGCTTGTATAAAGAAATACTTTTATTTAGAGTGATTATATTTTTATTCCAGAAGTATGTCATTAGATACTTCTATTATTATACTTTTATCCTAGAAGTATGCTTGTATAAAACAATACTTCTATTTAAAGTGATTATACGTTTATTCCAGAAGTATATCCTTTGGATACTGGTATTATTATACTTTTATCCCAAAAGTATGTATGTATAGAGCAATATTTCTATTTAGAGTGATCATACTTTTAGTCAAGAAGTATGCCCTTAGATACTTCTATTATTATACTTTTATCTTATAAGTATCCTTATATATATATATATATATATATATATATATATATATATATATATATATATATATATATATATATATATATATATATAATTTTCCTTTAAAGCTTAACAGGATACTAGGGCAGAGTAACAACTAGGTACACTGCCTTATCCTAAATTTGGTCAGCGCTATGACTAAGTACAATGTTTCCCTAGAGGTTCGGCCAGAGTAACGACGACATATAGATATTTATAGTAACGACAACGTATACTAATAATCACTATTAATACTAGTAGAGTGACGCCGACATATAATAGTTATTACTATTTATACATGCATAATAATAGAGGCGTATAATAATTGTTACTATTTCTATGGGTAGAGAAACGGCGACATATAATAATTATTGATATTTATACGTGCAGAGTAACAACGACGTATAAGAAATATCAATATTTATACGGACAGAATAACAACGACGTATAATAATTATTAATATTTATACGGGCAGAGTAACGACGACGTATAATAATTATCAATATTCGGGCAAAATAACAATACAGTAAAATAGTTATCTATTTATGCAAATAAAGTAACGACATAAATATGTTATTGTAAAAATATACTTTTAACATAACGATAATAACTAGATGGAATCACGTGCGAACGTTGGCGCTAACTCAAAAAAAAATTTGGGTTCTTTTAGTTTGTATATATTCTGTAACATAGCATTATATTGATAAACATATATTTCACATACAAGGTATTTTAAGATAGGTTAAACATAGAAATTTAGGAAAGGAAATACTTGAACGTAGTAGTCGATCAAAAGATTATAAGACAAACAAACATATTACACCTAGGGATGTTTGTCTTCAGGGAGGTTTTTGATATCTTTTTTTGACATTGTTAATAAGTTCCTCATATTTCTTTTCCATTTCTTGCATGGGCTTCAGCAATTTTGCAGTCTCGTAGTTGTTGTCCAATAGTAGCTTTTGCATCTTCAGGTAGTTTTCATATGATCGTTTAGAGTCCATCTCTGCTATGAGTTCAGTTTTGTACCTTTGGTGTTCCCGACATTCATCTTGCATGTTTTTTAGTGATAGTTTTTCAGCTTCATAGTGAGCAATGAGGTTGGTTAGGATGCTTTCCATTTGTTGTGGCTTCATTTTTGTTTTGTAACTTGTATCTGGAATGTGGATAGTGGTGGTTTGGAAATGTTGATGGGAGAGGATGGTTTTTAAATATAGAATTTTGTATTTAATATGGTTGTTGGGTGTCTAATGTGACAGTTAGTTTTCGAGAAGATAATGATGCATGATGTAATGTATGGCCGGTGTCTCAGAATCTTGATGATTTACTTTGTGCATGTGTTGTAGTTCTAAAAACGTCTATTAAACGCATGAAATATTATTTTTCATAGAAGCATAATAATTAAAAGTTACATAGTTAAAACATTACATGCGTCATAAGATAAAAAGCCGATGTAAACATTTACTTAACCGGAAGATTGTCTGGGACTTTCTTTAGTGTTACGATGGTATCATTAATCTTTTCTTCCAATGTGACGACTATGTTGGTTGCTTTTCTGTTGAAGGCATCTCCGGTGTCCAATATTTGGGCTGATCAGAAAGTGTGGTGCTTCCGTTAATGTTTTTGCTAAGCTTTCTTGGATACCTTTGGCTGCTCTAATGTTGCGTTTTAGTGTACGAATAGTTTTCGTCATTTGTTTTTTCTGATGGATGATTGTGATGATCATCTGTTCAATTTCGGAGTGTTTCATGGTGTAGTGGTAAGTTTTTTTGCCAAGCTTTCTATGGATTGTGGTTGTGTTTGCTCTCCAATATCTTATTTATAGTGGGTTTTAATTAAGGTTTTTTATGTTACGCGACACGTGTTGTAGTTGGCGTGTAATGGGCAATTTGTTTGCTGATTTGATATGCATTAGACCAATGGGACAAAAGTTGCAATTTCTTGTCCCAAAAAAGACGATAATACCCTCATTGAAAATAAAAGTTATACCTGAAAATGAGGGTGAACAATTTCCTTTATTTTGATGACATGAGGAGTTACAACCTCCTTTGATTGACTATAAACCTATTTGGTCTTTTTGGTCAATAATTGCACATGTGGTTCAACAGTAGTTATCATCATCACTCATTGTTCCTTTGTAGCAGGGATCCACTTCTGTATAATCAAATAATGTATTAAATATTAAGTATTTGAAATAATAATTTAAATGTTTTGAATTGAAGTGAATTAGAAGCTATAAGCATTTGAAAATGAGGCTTTTTCCCATGAAGTCCTAACTTTTTTAAAATTTTACTCGTTGGATTGTTGGAGGTAAATATTATGTCAAAATCCACCAATTCACTGATTTTCACTGCTGCTTCGTTTTTAGTCTTCATTATAAATTTCTTTACATGAGGCCATTGGAGACCGTAGCTCAATCAATTGTAGCTGAGATAGTGAGGGAAGGTGGTTGGTTAAGACTCTGTGGAAACGGCAGAGGAAACTACTACAAATCATGTTATCCTGGAAAATTCTTACAATATCATTAAAACTTAAAATTGAAGAAGAAGAAGAAGAAGAAGAAGAAGAAGCAAAATGCGTTGAATCATGTTGTAAGGTATTTACCCTTTCGAAAACTGAATTTTCAAATACCATCACCTTTATAACAATTTATCAAATCTACCAAATCAATAATCGAGAAATTGTCTAAAACAACAGAAAAAGTAACTATACAATAAGCATTATGATTTGTACCTTTGGAACCGACCCATGTTGAATTTTGTTAATGGTGTTGCAAGGAATCAATCCATTTCTCAAGCAAGAAATAAACTCTTTCTGTGATGGCTGGTTTGATATACCTAATGAACCCACAAAACTCTCAACCTATTCTATAGCTTGAAACCTCCTCCAAGGTACGAAAAATTTATAAAAAACCCTAAGTTAATGGGATATTCGATTGCTATGATAGAACAAAATTGATATAGTCAACAAAATGGGTTTTCTGCGTCAACACCGAATGTGACCTCAAATTCTTGAGGAAAGAAACCGAAAACCCTAAACTATAGAAAGGGAGAGAGAGAGAGAGAGAGAGAGAGAAAGAGATAGAAACAGAGGTTGTTGAATGAAGTGAGGGAATCACAGACATCAAATAAGCGTATGAGAGGAATTATACATACCTAAAGAATAAAAAACAGACGGGTCAGAATAGAGGACCAGATAATCGCGACAAAGGGACCAACAAATGAACACGGAAGGCGACAATCGCAAACACAAAATAGAAGAGAATGTTCACAAATTTGTTAAGGCGGTGTAGAAGATAACGACCAACAACTTTTTAAGGCGGTGTGTAAAAATAGAGTTTAAAATAAAAGTTACTGCGAAGTAAAAATAATATGGAATATGGAGTGTTTTAACAAATTCTGTAAGCTTCCTGCGGTGGCAAAAACAGTAAATGAAGGAAAAGATGTGACAAAAATGAAAAGCGGGAAAAGTTTATTGAGTGTTTTAACAAATTCTGTAAGCTTCCTGCGGTGGCAAAAGTAGTAAATGAAGGAAAAGATGTGGCAAAAATGAAAAGCGGGAAAAGTTCCTGTTCACCATGGTTTTAGCAATTAGTAGTATATACAATGATATATAACAATCGGTAAATAATTAACATATATTTCCGCCAATATTTTATAAAATGTTGGAAAAATAGGCCGTAAACTCATTCTTGAAGCGTGCTTAATAGACCCCGGGAAGAGGTGTCATTCTTTATATTCACGTGTAACTGAGTACTACAAATTTCCTTTAGGTTGTATTGATTAATTCTAAATTTATTTTTAGCCCATATTTTATACGATTTAATGATTTTGAAAAAATCATATCATTCTGATTTTGACATTCATTTTATCAAATTTCTTATCTTAAAGAGTAATACAATTTTTATATTGGTGACTAGCTAAAAGTCAACCATTTTCTTACTTTTTGATATTAATAATTTTTAATTACGCGGTTGATTTTTATATCTTATAAAATTCATATCTCCTTCATATAATTCGGATATCTACGAAATTTATATTTTCGATATTGGAAAGACGCATACTTTCAATATATATATATATATATATATATATATATATATATATATATATATATATGTGTGTGTGTGTGTGTGTGTGTGTGTGTGTGTTTCGACGCACTGATTTTTACAATTTACAGACGATTCGATTGATTTGTTCTATATCTCTTAATTCAAAACTTATATTTTTATTATATATATATATATATATATATATATATATATATATATATATATATATATATATATATATATATATATAACGTATCAAGTCTATTATACTCGACGTTTGTCCATTTTCGTAAATAACGATCGGTGCCAAAAGCCGCAATTGTTACAGTTTCCTAGAACACACCTCTTGACGAGTCTTACAATCAGTTGTAGTTGATCGACATCTATTCACCTGATAACAAGCTTTGTTGATTACTTTCTCCTATAAATGCTCCTATAAATCAACAAATAGTCTCATGTACTTAGCACGATCAATTAGTGTTTGGTTCATTTATTTACCACTCGACTTTGCTATGTTATCTTTCATACAGTGTGATGCCTCATTATACCTTCTGTTTTTGCAGAAGTTGTCAAATGAAGCCTTATAGAACACCAACCCATTTTCCATTCTGAGTGACCTGACTTGGTTCTCGTTATGTTTTCAACCATATTCTTCCACTCCTTGAATCACCCAAACACTTCATCTTCATCCTTTCTATTCATAAAGTTCACCCAAACCTTCCTTGAATAGTCATCGATAAAAGACACAAAGTATTGATATCCACCATAAGACTTCACTGGAGAGGGACCCTTTAAATTTGAGTGAACGTACTCAAGGATACCCATGCTTTAGTGTTTAACTGAACTAAACTTCACCATGCGTTGCATCTCTTGAACACAAGCTTCATTAGGTTTAATCTATCTAGTTACATCTCCACCAAACAAACCATGTTTACTCATTATCATACCTTCATCACTCGTGTGCCCCATTCTATGGTGCCCCAACTTTGTTTTATCATCTTATTGATCCAAGGATTGGGATACAACACCTCTCCTAATCTCCCCTCGTCATGAAACCTTCCAGGAAATAAATCCCATGATTCATATTTGTGACAACCGAAACTTTTATCTTGTACACTTAGCCAATTCAATCAATGTTAAACTTGTTCTGTTGATTTCTCGTGTTGTTTAAGGGTTCATTTGAGAGTTCTAAGCTTGAGTAAGACCAAGGTTGGGTTTAGGAATGAGTCAGCAAGCCATAGGGTGACAAAACTGGGCCATACACACCCTTAAGGGGAGTGTGCGGCCGCACACTCACCTCTTGGCCGCACACTCACTTCTAGGTAGCACACCCACCCCTATATAAAGGGTAGACCCCTTTCCTTTCATTCCTTTAACACTTTGGCAGCACACAACACCATTTCTTTCAAGCTTCTTCAACCACAAATCCTCCAACGCTTCAAGAACGTGAGTAATTCATCCTCTAACTTGATATCCATGAAAGACCACTCTATCTAAGCTATAAGAGTGCAATATTCGTCATGTTCTTCGTGTTTAGAAGTGAGTGCATCCGCACATCCCCTTTAAGGTGGCCGCACACTCTTAAAACACCCTCCAAAGTGAGAGTTTGACTTCCATACTCGAGATAGACATGACCTTAGCCTTATTGCACCTTGGAATTGACATTTGGACATCTTCATGTGGGGTGTACGACCGCACACACCTGTGGACAGCCGCACACACCCTTGTACGGCAGCACACTCCTGTGTGCGACCACACACTCATCCTAGGGCCGCAAACCCACTTCTAGAACCCTTAACTTGCACTAAAATTGAGTATAGACCTAGAACACTTCGTGGATACAAGTATGGACCTTAAGAGCACTTCAAAGGCACCATCTTTCATGAGTGTATGGCCGCACTCCCCTTGGGCCGCACACACACTCAAGGTGGCCATACACTCCCCTCATGCAACCCTAGAAGGTCCTATCACTTAGTGCAAGTAGTTCCAAGTCTCTAGAGTGGTTTTCCATCACATCTAGTGGTTAAATACCTTCATTTGACTCTTTTATGTGTGATTACATGTTAATTAGGATCAAATCTTGTTTAAGGCCTCACCTGAACACCCAGTTTTCCGTATCGATCTCTCAATCAAACCACTTACCCGAGGTGAGTTCATACCCCTACATTTTCCGTGATTTAATGTTTTCAGGGGGGGGGATACAAGCCAAACTCAAAGTATTTTATTATGTTTTAAACTTATTAATACAGCCCAACGATTTCCACGTTTAATAACATATTCGGATATTTTATCCTTTTTTGGTAATATGTTGAGCATAAGGAAAACTATTATTTTGGAAATCTAACTTCATAGCTTTCAGAAAGGTTTTTACAAAGCATTTTCCATATCAACTCTAATAAACTATAATGGGTATAGTTTGGGATAACCCTCTAGGCAGTTTCTACCAAATCAGATTTCATGGATGAATATGTATAAACTATGGCAGATTTAGTTTATGTTATATATTTTCTCAAGAGTATAAAGTACATTTATTCATGGATAATTATTGTTTTATACTGTCTCTAGCTTGTAAACTAGATTATACAGAATAGTGAGGCTCTACTTCAATACTGTACCCTTAGGTGTACAAGGATAAATCCTTTTAGTATAATCAGAGTCTTATGGAGGGAGAGCGTGAGATTTGTGAATAGATCTATTCGGGACTGACAATCCCACACCTGAACTGCTAGTACAGTTAGGCGGACATGCCTGGGGTGAACAAATGTCATTTAGCCTAACGCCTGAAGAACGTTATAAAGGTCTCTGTGTCATGTCAAGTATGGTTATACGACTCGCAAATAAGTATAAACTAACTTTGGTTTACGGACTCTACCCTTCATTGTTTTATTTTGATTAATAAAACTACTTTCATAAATACACTGATAGTAATCAGGGACTTCTAAACTTGCATCTCTACCTCTAGGACGGGTAACCTATTTTTAGGGAAAATATGAGATTTTCCCAGGATAACACCGACATTTCTAAAACTGATGGTTTATTTTCTACTAATAGATACTCTTTCAAAACTACTTTTCATAAGAAAATATGGGATTTTCTTGAGGAACACATTTCAAAAGAATCAAAGGACATTTTCCATCAAAACTAAATGCTTATGAACTCACTAGCTTTATGCTGATATTCTTTCAAACTGCTTGTATTCTTAGGAAATCAGTAGACAGGTACTTCTTGGATTTAGAGGAGCCGGAGCAATAAGAGTCATGTTTTTATATTCTACATACTTTTGGTGTAACTAAAA
The DNA here is from genome assembly GCF_002870075.4 of Lactuca sativa. Lineage (NCBI taxonomy): Eukaryota > Viridiplantae > Streptophyta > Magnoliopsida > Asterales > Asteraceae > Lactuca > Lactuca sativa. Next base: position 9,569,378 of record NC_056628.2, read on the forward strand.
CAATTTTCAGACTGATGTAAACATTTTTCATATATATACTCACTGTAATGGTTGTGTTGCTATGATTGCTATTGTACAATGGTTGTGATGCTAAACATGACGTCCTCCACCCCGGAACGTTTCCGCCATCCTGGTTTCGGGGTGTGACAATATTTCCTTTCATATCCACAAGAGCACCCTTGGAGACTCTTACCCATTCACCCATTCCATAAAACTTAAGTCCATCCTTTTCCAAAGAGCTAAGAGCGATCATGTTCTTTGAAGATCCGAGACAAACCAACAATCCAATTTCATGACCATACCATGGTGTATCTTAGTCTGCACTGTGCCATTACCCTTGATCTTATGCATACCATCGTAACCCATTTTCACCATGCCATTCCACTATTTAAAAGATTCCAACCATTCTCGATTGTAAGTCATATGATGAGATGCTCCTGGTTCCAAGGTCTAAGCATCAACAAAACTAGTTGTACATATAGTTAAAACTTCACTGCCATCCCTTTCATCAAAACTTTCTTGAATCATAGCAACAGTCTTATTTTTGCTTGATTCAACTTCATGATTCTTTTTCATCAGTTATGGACAATCTCTTCTAAAGTTCCCCTTTTACTTATAGTCATAACATCTAATATTAGCTTTAGATTTGGAAATTAACTTCCCTTTGTTACCTCCACATATATCTGATGTTCTTCCTCTCCCTGTGAACAAACTGGAACTAGAAACTTCTTCACCAATTGAAACATTTCTTTTCAGTTCCTCGGGCATCAAAAATCCTTCACATAACTCACAACAATCGTTATCCTACCATATAGCATGGTATCACCGAAGTTCTCATAAGAATTAGGTAGTGAACATAAGAGGATAAGTGCTTGATCTTCATCTGTAATCTTTACATTCACACCTTGTAAATCCAAGATGATCTTATTGAAGTTATCCAAATGATCCATCACTTGGGTACTGTAACATCCTGTTTCGAAAACAATTTTCAGACTGATGTAAACATTTTTCATATATATACTCACTGTAATGGTTGTGTTGCTATGATTGCTATTGTACAATGGTTGTGATGCTAAACATGACGTCCTCCACCCCGGAACGTTTCCGCCATCCTGGTTTCGGGGTGTGACAATATTTCCTTTCATATCCACAAGAGCACCCTTGGAGACTCTTACCCATTCACCCATTCCATAAAACTTAAGTCCATCCTTTTCCAAAGAGCTAAGAGCGATCATGTTCTTTGAAGATCCGAGACAAACCAACAATCCAATTTCATGACCATACCATGGTGTATCTTAGTCTGCACTGTGCCATTACCCTTGATCTTATGCATACCATCGTAACCCATTTTCACCATGCCATTCCACTATTTAAAAGATTCCAACCATTCTCGATTGTAAGTCATATGATGAGATGCTCCTGGTTCCAAGGTCTAAGCATCAACAAAACTAGTTGTACATATAGTTAAAACTTCACTGCCATCCCTTTCATCAAAACTTTCTTGAATCATAGCAACAGTCTTATTGTTGCTTGATTCAACTTCATGATTCTTTTTCATCAGTTATGGACAATCTCTTCTAAAGTTCCCCTTTTACTTATAGTCATAACATCTAATATTAGCTTTAGATTTGGAAATTAACTTCCCTTTGTTACCTCCACATATACTGATGTTCTTCCTCTCCCTGTGAACAAACTGGAACTAGAAACTTCTTCACCAATTGAAACATTTCTTTTCAGTTCCTCGGGCATCAAAAATCCTTCACATAACTCACAACAATCGTTATCCTACCATATAGCATGGTATCACCGAAGTTCTCATAAGAATTAGGTAGTGAACATAAGAGGATAAGTGCTTGATCTTCATCTGTAATCTTTACATTCACACCTTGTAAATCCAAGATGATCTTATTGAAGTTATCCAAATGATCCATCACTTGGGTACTGTAACATCCTGTTTCGAAAACAATTTTCAGACTGATGTAAACATTTTTCATATATATACTCACTGTAATGGTTGTGTTGCTATGATTGCTATTGTACAATGGTTGTGATGCTAAACATGACGTCCTCCACCCCGGAACGTTTCCGCCATCCTGGTTTCGGGGTGTGACAATATTTCCTTTCATATCCACAAGAGCACCCTTGGAGACTCTTACCCATTCACCCATTCCATAAAACTTAAGTCCATCCTTTTCCAAAGAGCTAAGAGCGATCATGTTCTTTGAAGATCCGAGACAAACCAACAATCCAATTTCATGACCATACCATGGTGTATCTTAGTCTGCACTGTGCCATTACCCTTGATCTTATGCATACCATCGTAACCCATTTTCACCATGCCATTCCACTATTTAAAAGATTCCAACCATTCTCGATTGTAAGTCATATGATGAGATGCTCCTGGTTCCAAGGTCTAAGCATCAACAAAACTAGTTGTACATATAGTTAAAACTTCACTGCCATCCCTTTCATCAAAACTTTCTTGAATCATAGCAACAGTCTTATTTTTGCTTGATTCAACTTCATGATTCTTTTTCATCAGTTATGGACAATCTCTTCTAAAGTTCCCCTTTTACTTATAGTCATAACATCTAATATTAGCTTTAGATTTGGAAATTAACTTCCCTTTGTTACCTCCACATATATCTGATGTTCTTCCTCTCCCTGTGAACAAACTGGAACTAGAAACTTCTTCACCAATTGAAACATTTCTTTTCAGTTCCTCGGGCATCAAAAATCCTTCACATAACTCACAACAATCGTTATCCTACCATATAGCATGGTATCACCGAAGTTCTCATAAGAATTAGGTAGTGAACATAAGAGGATAAGTGCTTGATCTTCATCTGTAATCTTTACATTCACACCTTGTAAATCCAAGATGATCTTATTGAAGTTATCCAAATGATCCATCACTTGGGTACTGTAACATCCTGTTTCGAAAAACATTCTTATTTTGGGATTGTGGACAACAAATGAGTCGAGAAAAGGCCTTGGAATTCAAGGGAATGGGGATTAGACCTAATTGTATGTTGATATTAATGGCTATGTAATCTAATCCCTTGGTTTGTGTTTCGGAGCCAAAGGGTAAAATGGGAAAAGTTAATTATTGGGCGTCTTGCATGGATTATGGTTTTTAGATCGACATGTGTTAAGAAAAAATTAACTAGATAGAAGTGTGTGGCTCTTCAGTACCTTTCCATGGATATAAAGATCGCTAAAAACGGAGTTGAAATGAAGAAGTTATGGTTGCTTGAAGTTGAGATGAATTTGGGTGAAAAGTTGTGGCCACAACGTGGAGATCAGAGCCCACGATGTGGCGATCAGTCAGGAACAAGCCCATGATTTTAAGGGTTTTCAACGTATTTAACAGTGGCGAGTTTATGTTTAAGTATGGTGGGTCACTTGACCCACCTTTTATTTTTATTTTTGTATAACAAGTTATATAAAACTAAAAATTGTGAACTATCTAAAAAAATAGAAATGAACCACCTTAATATGTTTGACAATAATATAAACTAGATTTTTGAAGTTCATAAGTTTTAATAGCCCAATATATTTTAATGTATTATCCAACATGCATAGCCAAATACAATTTACAATTAAAAAATATAAAAACCTGAATAAAAAATCAATCGTTTCACAACACGTTAACCTTCGATCTACAATTTTTCATAATCGCCGATCCAATTCGCAACCGTCGGTAAATATATTCTACTTTGTTAACTTTGTGAAAATTGATTAAACTATGTGAAAATTTTATTTCCGATTCCAATATTCCAAGAGCATCAAAAAGTCGATAAAGATCACTATTGTAATTCGTGAATTGAATATTCATAATTTACTTGTAGGTTTAATTGCATTCACTGTTGGGTTTCCTTTCTTTTCTTTTACTAATTATTACTTGTTAATATTTATTCCATAAGCATCAAAGGCAAAGCTATCGAATATTTGGTAATATTTAGTGAATTTATTTTTCATTTTTTTTATTGTTCCATGAGTTGACACTATGTTTTTTTATTGTTTAAAATTTCATTATGTATTGATTATTTGAGTGTTGTTTATATCAGAAATCAATCAAGAATGTCTTTAAAAATAATTTGATTTTTTTGCTTATACAATTTGATCCGATCATATATATATATATATATATATATATATATATATATATATATATATATATATATATATATATATATATATATATATATATATATATATATATATATATATATATATAGTATTGGTTTCATTTAAATGGTGAACCATGTGATTTTACGTTCTAAACTCGCCACTGGTATTTAATCTTAATGTTTAGCAATTTTGGGCATTTTATCAGCCTCCATCATCTCTAGGACCCTTTGGGAGAAACCCTAGCCTCCACTTTCAAGATTTAAGCTTCTCCTCTCTCTTCTCTTCTCTTTTGAATGTGTTTGTCATTTTCATGAAGTTTGAAGATCAATAAGGTTGTTTTAGTTTCAAAGAATGATGCTTTAATTTTGGATCCATCAATGACACTACATTTTTGGACCATTCAGAGTATAAAGTTCCAATCTTGCTATCTAGTTCTTTAGATCTTGTCTTTTGTGTTTTTGGTACTTTTGGTCCATTTTATGAGTGATTTTGAAGTTGGGTGGACTCCAACATCTTTTGATTAGTTTGGAATGTTTCTTGGACCTCATGGACTAGGAAAGTTATGATATTTTGCCTTCCCGTTTAGCCATGCAAGTTATCTTGGTCCTTTATTCCATTTTGTTGTATTAAAGTTTAGATATTAGAAGATTGTTGCGTTATTATGGATGCATTTGGAAACTTTATCCATCTAGACATTTTATTGATCTAGATCTGAAAGTTGGAGACTTGGACTTAATGGATTAAGTGGAGAAATGTCACAACTAGCATTTTTTGGGCTAGGAAATTATGTTCATGTGTAAATAACTTCTAGCATATCTTGTAATCCTAATTTTGACATAATGCAAGTGGTTTATTCAAAAATGACAATGCAAGTCGAAACTTCCTCGTGAAAGCTCTAAACCTAATTCAATATGCTACATTCACTCAACTTTGGGCTTGTAACCCTAACTTTCCGGTTCAAACCTCTTATTGGACCAGGATTCACTTACTGGGCCTAATGGGCCAGTAACCTCTCAACTTGGTTCTTTTGGGGGAAAAATCCTCATTTGGGCCCTTGTTGGACCCACATTACTTAAGCAATAGTATTTTGGGCCATAAGACTCTTCATGGGCCTTATTTGGCCAAAAGCCACTCACTTGGTTTCTATGGGCCGAAAACCCATTTATTTAACCAAATTGGGTCGAAAACCCATTTCTTTTACCCTTTTGGGCCGTAAGCTCGTATGTGGGCCGAATGGGCCGAAAGATTTATTATTGGGCTATATGTTCTCGGTGGCTATTCAATTCAAGCCCAATATTTATTTTCTCTCTTTCCCTATCCTAATTCACGGTTTTATAAATAAATAAAAAAAGAGATTATGGGGTGGATATTTGGAGTGTCACCTCATAATTATATAGCATGTATCAAGGTTTTAATCTAACATGTATCAAGAAGAGTGATTATTATCCATAAAATATCTAGGTTAATCTCTCTCCTCCTTCTCTAAATCCGGCCGAACCTCCACCATCACTCTTCATTCTTCCATTCAAACTTCACACTCTATACGCCTTCCTCTCTAGAACTTCAAGGAATCCCCCTCATTTCCCTTACAATTTTCGTGAGCTTGTGTGTGATTTCAAGAGCTTTGCATCAACTATCATCCTCTTGGTAAGTTGTCATCATACACAAGTTATTACTTTCCATTTTATGCTAAGAACACTTCCTTACATGGCTTCATTTCGTGTTCTAGATTCCTAGAACCATTTAAGTTTCTAAACTGCTTCCAAAGAAGCACTCAAGACCGAAAACACCTTCATTATTCTCTTCAAAACCGATCTAACACCAAGGTGAGCTTCATACCCCCTTGTTTTCGAGTTTTACTATATTTTAGGGGACAATACAAGCTAGTTTTATGGTTAATCTTAGTATTATGCATGTATGTGTGTATTTTTCATGATATGTTGTGATTATGCCATGAAAACATGTTAAACACTCACAAAAATTCGAAATACCTTCCAAGACTTGGTGTTATTCGTAAACAAACTACTTGATGTAAGTTTATAAAATGTTGGAAAGATTAAACATGTAAAAGTTACTAGAAAACCAAAGAAAGAACAAAAAAGGGCCATATTTGATAATAAAGATAAACAAGATGGGCTTTGGTATCATTTTCGGTTTTAATGGGCCTAAATTGTCAACTTTCGGTTATTTGGGCCTAAAGTGCCAATTTTCTTAAAAATGGGCTTTGTTTAACAACCCACGGTTTTATGGTCCAAAAGTGCCAATTTTCTTAAAAAGGGCTTTATTTGGAAATTCACAGTTTCATGGGCTGAAAATGTCATTTTTGATAAAATGGGCCTTTATTTGATCACGATTTTATGGGGCCAAACAATGTCATTTTTAACGAAAATGGGCCATTGTTGTAATTTTCGACTTTAATGGGCCAAAAATGTCATTTTAATGAAAATGGGTCATTGTTGTAATTATCGGCTTTAATGGGCCAAAAATATAAATTTTGACGAAAAGTGGCCCTTTATTGCCAATTTCGGTTCTGTTGGGCCAAAATGGTCATTTTTAATAAAAGTTCGTCTTTTATGTCATTTTGGTACTATTTGAGCTATAACGGTCATTTTGATAACTAACTGACTATTTACAACATTTTGACTCTAATTGGGCCGTGTAAACTCATTTACATGCTTATTGGTCCATGTTTGGAAATTTATTCCTAAGTGGGCCTTATATGCCCATTTACTTCCTCATTCTGTCTTTACAACACTTACTATGTTAATCGGGTCGATAACAATAAATATTTGATATTTTGATAAAAACAAATATATTTTTACCACCGATGCATTTTATCCAAAATACATACTCGAAATATTATTTAAAGCATTACATAATGTGATACACCACTCGCGTAAATTTAGTTAAGGCTCTTGTGAGACACTCCTTTACTCGTACCTATCTAGTGTACACCGTAAGTCATGTAGTTATAACCAGAGTCTCTTGGAGGGAGAGCGAGAAATTGTGTATAGATCTATATGGGGATGACACCCCATACCTGAGCTGCTCGCCATAGCTAGACGGACCAGTCTAGGGTGACAAATGTCTTACCGTAACCGACACCTGAAGAACGTCATGACAGGCATATCAATCATATCAAGTATGGTTATAGCGACTCACACAGAGAATAACAAACAAATAAATTTACAGAATGCACATACTATACTCATGATACAAAGTACGAACTATACAGATACTATTCACGTTTAAACTTTCACCACTCAGGTCTTAGGGTTAAGACCACAATTTTTTTTTTCATTATACAGAAAATATAGGATTTTCTGGGAAACTCTCTTTATACACTATCAAAAAAATCATACATGCTTTAATACAAGATTTGAAACAAAACTCTCAAATTACTTTTACAGAAAATATCGGATTTTCTGGTGTTTACAAACTGCGACAAAACTTTTCATATAAACATGCTTATGAACCCACCAACATTTTTATATGTTGACGCTTTTCAAAATGACTTGTATTCTCAGGAACATGTTAAAACAGGTTGGTCGCCAAGGAAATGTGGATGTTGTTGTGTTTTTGCTTTCATCATACATTTAATATTTTGGGGGTGTAATTTGTGAACAAACACATTTATGTAAAAGTATGATGGTTTGTATATTTTATGTATGATGATGTTGTTGTCTTTGATTCAATTATATACAATGTGATGATATTACAAGATGAAGTCACACGCCTCCGGACGTTTCCGCCGTCTGGTTCGGGGGTATGACAAGAAAGATGCCTTTTTTTGGAAAGGGGACTTCCCTAACGAGGGTTTCCGGGCCAGCTTTCGCGCACTGACTAATCCCCCACTTCAAACATGAAGCTTTGCCTCATGTCCTGGAGTCACTGCATGCGAACCTCCATGGCTACAAGAGTTGAGTGGTGCCAGGATTTGAACATGGGTCCCTTTGAAATTTAAAGTGCATATCTTGGTGGTTTGGACCTTCCTAATGGATAAAGTTAGAAACTTAATCCATTAAGACCTTGGAAAGGATCAGATCTGAGCCTTTGAGCTCTTGATATCAAAAGAAAATGGATTAAGCTTGTTTGCCTTAGGCTACTACGTCATGACATTTGGGGAATTAGTGACTGTTTTGGCATTTTCTGCCCACGACGTGGCCAAGGAAGGTTATAACGTAGAGGGCTACTGATAGGAAATTTCGACATTTAATACACACACACGCGATCGTTAAATTCAAAACTTAAATCAAAATATCAAGAGTAAATTACACGAATGGTCCTTATGGTTTAGGGTAATTTGCGCGTTTGGTCCTTAACTTGTTTTTTTTTAACTTGGAAGGTCCATACTATTTGTTTTTGTTACGCTTGGTCCATATCTTGCCTAAAAAGACTATATTTCTCTTGATTTTTTAATTTATTTGAATAAACACACCCCCAACCCCAACCTCACCCCTCACCTTACCTTACCTACCCACCATTTTTTTCCTATTTATATAATAGTATTTTTAGGTAAGACATGGACCAAGCGCGTTACAAAGTCAAACAGTAGAGACCAAACGCGTAATAAAAACAAATAGTATAGACCTTCCGAGTTAAAAAAAATAAGTTAAAGACCAAGCGCGCAAATTACCCCAAACCATAGGGACCATTCGTGTAATTTACTCAAATATCAAATAAACTTTAAAAAATATATAAATACTAATTTTCAAAGCGTTAATATTTTTTAATATCATCAAATTCTAACTAATTAATGACAATCACTCAAAAAAAAAATTAAACTTATATCGTATAATTATGGTATTTACTAATTAACTTTTCTCATTTATAAATTTAGTATAGTTAAGATTTTTTTTTAGAAAATACATTCATGAACTTTCATGTGATTTTTTTTCTTAAAAGATGCATTCCTTTACTTGAAGACTGATTTTCACAAATAAGTATTTTCTTTCATTTTCTAACGGAACCATAACTCTTATTGTCAGCACGAACATATATAAAATGTTTTTTTATAACGGCATCAAATAGTTTTTTTTAGGAAGTCATATTCTTGAAGTTCTAGCAAGATGTTAAAATTGAAAGTGTAGGGCTGATTTACAATATTTAGAAAGTATGAAACATTTTTTGAATATTTAGTTTAGGCTACAAAATTAAGAGCAATACATTTTTATTGATTTGGTTATTATAGCATTTTTTTTTTCTTTTCATATCACTACAATGATTTTAGACATAAAAATGATATTTGCAAGTTGCAATTGTTGAATACAGACAAGGGCTTGTGTTGCTATATGCTTACTATACACATATTTGCCTAAACCAGCAATTTTGAAATATTTCATATATGGATAATACATAGAGACATAAACATAGGCGTTAGTTTTCACTTAGTGGAAATCGGTTATAAGGTATTTGCATTTGTATCAAGGTGTTGAGATTTGTTTGCAAAATTAACAATGCATGGAAAGGTTTATTGTAAGGTTATGTAGGATACAGATAACTAATACTCATCGGAATTAGATTTAAGTGAGGAAACTCGATGGCGATAAGTAAATTTAAAATGAGAAATTAACGGTTGTAGACATTTTTTGGGTTGAATTCTAAAATATAGACATAAAAAATTGGATTTCCGGGTACAGACATGGATTCCGCGGAGGTAAGCTCCGAGGGTTCCACGGAATCTACTCTAGCTTCGCGTAATGGCAAAATCATAAATAATTCAGGGTATTACACAAAAAAAAAAAAAGATCCATTCTGCGGAGCTACCTCTGAGGAATGAACTCATTCCACGGAGGTAGTTCCGAGTAATGGATCTTCAGGAAAAAAAATAACCTTGAATGATTCTTTTATGTAAAGATCTCTAATTAAAATACCAATTATTTTCCACCGCACATTCATTTCAAGCATTGTCAAGAAAAATTCATATTATCATAATTTTTTTTGAAATTAATTAGTTGGGAATGAGTATAAACCCATAAAATCGATATATATATATATATATATATATATATATATATATATATATATATATATATATATATATATATATATATATATATATATATATATATATATATATATATATATATATATATATATATATTATTGAAATTGTCCCTATGATTTGCTTAAAATTACGCATTTTGTCCTTACTTTTTTTGCACTCGAATCGTCCCTACTGTTTGTTTTTGTTTTGCTTTTATCCCTGCAAAACTTGAAAAGACTATAATACCCTTATTTATATTTTTTTATTATTAGTATTATATTTATTTCTTTTATTGTTTTAATATAAATAAATGTACAAGCCTTTTGATGTACAACCACACACTTACACCCAAATAAAACTCATTCTAAGCCTACTGCGACCACGTCTCCTTCATCTCCTTCCTCTTTCTCTTGTCGACTTACTCCTCCGGTGTATCTCTCTTCTACACTGGTCACCTCCTACTGGAGAAGCCATCATTACCAGAAAAAGATCGAGAACAAGAACACATCAGCAATGTTCCTCCTCTAGACAACTACATCTCCTCTTTTTCTTTCTCTGTTTCGCTCAAACCCTACACCAGCCACCACCACTATGTTTTCCGACAATGTATTTAACGAGTAAGCCACCATCGCCACCAGCAGGGTTTTGATTTTGATTTGGGTAATAAGATTCAATTAGGGACTTAATTTTATATTTTGGTTTGGGGATTTAAGTTAATCGGAGAAAGGTTTGTGGATTCAAAAACATTTGATCTGAATTTCGTCAGGATCTTAATGGATTCGATTTCTGTAACGACTACAACACCATTTCTGGATTCAAATTTTTGATTAATCAGGTTCAAGTTTGGTTCTAAAATGGTTTGATTTCGATTTTGATTTTTATCTGTGATTTCTAGGGTTTTGATTTCACCTAGAATTTCTGGTTTTTTTTATTCATCTATGATTCCCAAGATTTTGATTTTGTGACATCCCCAATTTCGCGGCCAGAAAAGACCGATTTGTTTATGCTTTGTTTTAAAATCAGAGTAATCCTTTTTAAGGAAAATAGTTGCGAAAATTGTCCCAAAAACAAAATATGATAACCATTTATCAAAACATTTCTCAAAGAGAATGAATTTTCATTAAATAACAAAATCTTGGGATGTCATGTTCCGATACAGACCAAAAGCATAAACAATATAAAATAGACCTTACAACAGTTATTTATAACTACTGATCTATAATCCAAAATCTCTCGTTAATTCCACCAACTTATACCCTTGTGCCATTACCTGTAATGCAAAGAAAACTGAGTGGGTCAGGCTTGGGAGCCTGGTGAGCATATAGGGTTTTCAACCCACAATAATACATTTATTATATTCAATTATCAAACAATCAACCCAAATACCCATCCCCATATCTCCTTTATTTTCTTAAGGGTTTACCCTAAGAACCAACTATCCTTCATTCATTCATTCTTAAGGATTTACCTAAGGAACTGGCACGGTTTATACAACAGGCACTACGTCACATAGTCACCAGGGTTCATACAATAGGCACTACGTCTCATAGTCACCAAGGTATACACAGTAGGCACTACGTCGCATAGTCACCAGGGTTTACACAATGGGCACGAAGTCACATCGTCACCAACTATTTATCAAATAGGCACGAAGTCGCATCGTCACCAAGGATTACTCAATAGACACGAAGTCACATCGTCACCAAGGTTTACTCGATAGGCACTAAGTCGCATAGTCGCCAGGGTTTACTCAATAGGCACGAAGTCACATCGTCACCAAGGTTTACTCGATAGGCACTAAGTCGCATAGTCGCTAGGGTTTACTTAATAGGCACGAAGTCACATCGTCACCAAGGTTTACTCGATAGGCATTAAGTCGCATAGTCTCCAACTATTCCATCTACCCATGTTCTACCCCACATTTTGTAGATATAAACACAAACACAATTTAAATCATTTAACACTCGTATAAAAACATCAATTCCAAGCCCATCTCAAATAGACAAATAATATATAACACATAGCACGTATTTCATAGCTAATACTTTATATTTATGTGTTAGAAAAAAGTAACTATACACTCACTTGATCAGAAGATGATCGGACAACACTACGGCTCTAAAAGTAGTATTCTTCGGTAGATCTGGAAGATCTTCACAAAAACTGGGCTTCTCGCGGGCAGAGCTTTGGTTTGGGAATTTCACTTCTCGGGATCTTCGGGCTTCGGGACTCGCTTCGGGTCTCGGGATGTTGTCGGGGCTTCAGGGGTATTTATTTTCACGTAAATCGATGCAATACAGGTGAGAGATGAGCAACCAAACTCGGCCCTTCAAATCTATTTATAGGGAAAAATTGGCCCTTGCCACGTCGTGGCACATTTTTCCACGTCGTGGGCTTGGTCGTCATTGCATGCGTCATCGCAAGTTGCGTTTGGGGGACTCCCGGAGGTGTCAGAAGATTGGCCACGTCGTGGTATCTGACAGTTTTGGGGTTTCGCGCCCCGAACTTCAGAAATTCATAACTTTCGCATACGAACTCCGTTTTCGACGTTCTTTATATCGACGCGAAGGTGAGATTATGATCTACAACTCTCATTTAGACTCCATGGGATAATTTTGACTTTATTTTTAATATATTATAATTATATTACTTATATATTATTTTTAGTAGGCTGGGACAGGAAAACTCCGTTATAAACTCATAACTCCTTCGGCTGACGTTCGTTTTCGTCCGTCTTTCCGTTGTTGCACTACTATCGATGAGATCTTCAATTCTCATTTAGATTGTTTTGGATAAATATCACTCTAATGTAAATTCACTATTTACGTCGCGCTGTGTCGTGTCGGTTTTGTCGCGAAACTTCGACAGGTCATAACTTCTTCGTTATGACTCGGATTTCGGCGTTCTTTATATGTACGGAATCATTGTAACATATAATATAACTTAGTTAAGATTAATACTTCTAAATAATCTTCCATAAAAAATTCATTTTTGATGTTTATCGTCTCTAAATTGATTAGCCCAGATCTACGGGCGTTACAGATTTCATCCACCATTTTCGGATTCAAGTTCTTGGTTTGTTCTGGGGAAGTTTTTTGGGTTTTATTGAGCATCGATTGCATGATTTATGGGTTTGGTTATATAAGTAAGATTTATGGTTTTCATTCACATGTTTAGTTTCTAAATGGAATGACATTAAACTGGTGATGGAGGATGGGATGGCGGTGACGGTTGTTGCTGCCGGTAGCGATGGACGACGACAATCGGCAGCGATGGGCAATGGAAATGGAGGTTGGTGGTGGCGGAGTGATGCTTGATCTTTATTAACGGTGAAGGTGGTCGATAAGAGAGGGAGTGGTATGGGATGGTGGGACCCGTATGTTTTATTTACGATTTTGTTATTCCGCGGAGCTACAGTAAACTCCGCAGAGCCCTCGTAGATTTCCTACACGGAACCCATGTCTATACCCGGAAATTCAATTTTTTGTGTCTATATTTTGAAATTCAACCCCAAAAGATGTCTATAACCCGGTATTTTCCATTTAAAATATTGAAGAATGTTGGTGGAGTCAATATTTTCATATATTTTTTTTTCTTTTAGTTCCTCATTTTAATTTCTTCTTTACGCAAAATATGCATGTGTTGGGTGGCTGTGTGTATGCTAAAATTTTATTTGTTATTTTATTTTAATTATATAATTTTATTTATGCGCAAAGTGTATCAATTTTCCTTTAAAAAGTTTAAATAAAAATTGATGTCAAACTTTATATTCTCGAGGTTCAACTTGCATTCAATAAATCTTCAAAATTGAACAAAAATCATCACATGGGGAGGAAAATGATGTTTCAATTCCCTTTTCAAGACGTAATTGAGTTTTTATTTTCTTTTTTTTTTTTTTTTTTTTTTTTTTTTTTTTTTTTGTAATTGTAGTATGAAATGTCCAAAATAATGAAATAAAGTTGGATGATGTAAATATTTGATATTCTTTTATCGCTTTCCTAAGTTTTTTTTTGGGACGGCGGGAATATATATGCAAATGACGAAAAACTATAAACAAATTACAAAGAAATACAAGCTAACATAAAATTATGCAGCAAGACAATTCATTTGACCTTAGCTTTCCTACATCTATTAGAAATCCAAAAGAAAACCTAATCAACAACATCATCAAAAATATCAAATTTCTTAGGAGTCAACATTCCAAAAAATGTATCTCTCGGATCTTAAAATCACGTTTGGAAAACTTTTCATACAACTTCTCATTCTTCAAAACTTCCAATACTTCTCGTAAGTGTTTCTGTGTTTGTCATGCTCCTGTTGACTGTTTGAGTAAATCAGAATGTCGTCAATAAACACTATCACGGATTTATTGAGGAAAGGTTTGCACACTCGATTCATCGGATCCATAAATGTTGTTGGAGCATTGGTCAGTCCAAACGACATAACGAAAAACTCATAATGTTCATATCTCATTCTGAAAGTTATCTTCTTGACATCTTGTTCTCTCACCTTCAGTCCTGACATGAGATCAATCTTTGAAAAGTAGCTTATGCCCTTCAATTGATCGAATAAGTCATATATCCTAGGAAATAGTTATTTATTCTTTACTGTCGCTTTATTCAGCTCTCTATAATTTATTCACATCCTCATGCATCCATCCTTCTTTTTCACGAATAACATCGAAGCTCCCCAGGGTGAAGAACCGGGTCTTATGAAACCTTTGTCCAACAACTCCTGAGTTGCATCATAAGCTCATTCATCTCTGTCGATGCTAATCAATATGGTGCTTTTGCTATTGGTGTTGTTCCTGGTAACAACTCTATTCGAAACTCTACTTGCCTATCAGGGGCAATCCGGGAAGATCTTCGGGATATACTTTCGGAAAGTCACACACCACTGTTATTCTCTGCATTTCCTTCTTCTCCTTCTTTCCATCGATCACGAATGCGAGATATGGTGCACATCCTTTGGCCAAACTCTTTTTGGATTTTATCATGGAGATTATTCCAGAATTTACTCGATGTTTGTCCCCATATACCACAAATGATTCTATTCCATGAGGGTTCATTCTTACCATCTTCTTTCTACATAGTATATTGGCGTCGTCAGTACTAAGCCAATCCATTCCTAATATTATGTCAAAACTGGTTAACTCAGTGGATAATAATTCTTCATGAAACTTATTCCCATTTAGGTCGATGACAATGTTCTTCATGCTTTCGCTAGCAGGTATAAACTTGCCACTAGCTACCTCGACTATCAAGGCATTATATAGTTTATCGACAGGCAATGCTAGTCTTCTACCAAATTTACGAGAGATAAATGAGTAGTTGATCAAACAAAATATTGGCAGGCAAGTCATTCACTTGAAAGGTGATCTGCTTGTTCCTTCGCTGTTTCGAGAGTAATCTGGATTGCTCTAGCATTTGGCTATGGCGACATATTTGGCTTTGCAACCTCCTTCTTCTTCGGGAAATCCTTTTGAATATACCCATCCTATCCACAATCGTTACACACTCCCTTGTTGAATGTTCACTCATTAGAGTAGTGAACGGTCCTCCCATATTTGTAACAGGTCACTTCGTCGCTACATCTTCCAAAGTGATTCTTTTTGCACTTCACGCACCACTTCGCTTCCATGTTTCTCCCAAACTTCTTGTCATGGGGGCCAACCTTCGAAAATTTTCTATTTTGTTGGATCTTAATGATCCTTCTAGCTTCCTCTTTTCTCCTGACTCGGCTCTCTCCATTCCTTTATCTCATATATGGGTCTCAACATTCTCTGTTGCCCAGATGACGACTTTCAAAGTGGTTGCTAACTTCAGTTTTGGACCAAAATTCGCTAATAGTCCACTATCAAACTTGTTGATCTTGGAGAGTTCATTTGGATCAAGTAAGGAACTACCTTCATATTCCTTGTAAAACTTGCAGCATACTCGCTGACGCTCATCTTGCCCTTTTTCAGATTCTAGAACTCATTGTTGGTCTCCATAAGGTCTTGCTAAGAATAATACTCTATTTTTAGTTACACATGGAAATCTTCCCATGACATCTTACTGGCTTCTCCTTTAAGCACGGTATCATCCAATAACTTTCACCAGCTTAATACCCCAGTCTTAAGTTATCGGACTGCAAGGATAGTCCTATGTTTGTTGCTGCAGTCGAAACTCTCAAATACCATCTCCATATTGGAGATCAAGTCCATGACTTCTATTGGTATTAGGATTTGATATGTGCATGTTTAAATATATAATTCATGCATATTTCTAATACTTTTAGCTATAGTTATGTTTATTTTGGGACAAAAGATGCTTATTATGTTTGAAATATGTTTTGTAGCGGTGAAGACTTGTTTTGGACAAAAAGGAAGCACACAAGGCGCTGGAAGCAGGAAACAGGAGCTAAAAAAGAAGAAGAAAATAGGAATGAAGACCACATCATAGTGATCTCGAACACGACGTACTATATAGAAGATTCACGTCCAATCAGATGACTTGGTAGATACATAATTTCGACGAGGACCACATCGCGGTCGCGGTTAACCACGACATGGTGTGCTAATTTTGACAATTATAAAATCCCAAACATTAGGTTGAATTTAGAAAGGATGCAATCAGTTTTCTGAGGTGATTTACAAATAAGAACTCTTAGAAACCTAGGAGAAGATCGAAATTCAAGTGAAGCTAAAGGATTGAAGAAGATTTCTACATTGATCTACTTGGTTTGCTTTTCATATTAATGTCTAGTTTAATTTACATGGATCTAGTGTGTTTTTCTGCTACAATTAGAGGCTAAATACCTTTTACTTTTGTTTGGTGAAGATGAACTTGATCCATATGTGTTGATTTCAATTATTTGATGAATATATTTGCTCATACTTGTGTTTGATAAATCCAAACCTTAGCATGTTTAGTTCCAGCTTATATTGCTTATAAATAAGATTTTGTGTGTTAATTGATTATATTCATTACATGAATTTGTCTCCTAATTTTTTTATGATTGTTAAATAATTAGAGTTAGGATTAATCACATCTTAGATTAAGTAATTAAAGCTAGTGACTTCAACTCTGTTAAAGAGCATAATTAGTCTTAATTTACGAATGGTTGCTTAACTTGATCATATGAAAATAATTATCATCACTCATAGTCCAATTTGAGATAATCATCGATTTGGTGTTTAACTATTACATGATCATTGCTTGTTAATTTATAGATTGGTAAGGCCTAGATATTTGATCATAATTGCTAGAAAGTTGGTGATCAATATAATCTATCAAATAGAAATCAACCATAGGAAAAAGTGAAATCGGATTTAAATAGAAGTATTCTTTTAATTCTTGAAGTCAGTTTGTTTTCTTTACTTCATTACTAGTTGGTAGTTTAAGTTCTTCTGGTCTTGAAAAATCAGTAACCCCCCCCCCCCCCCCCACACCATAGTTTGTTTCTTAGTTTAATTAGGAGTAGTATTTATTTGATTAAACTTTGTTCCCTGTGATTGACACCTGACTTACCTCAGCTATTCTATAATCTGACTAGGTACACTGCATATAAGTGTATAGTTTGTAAATTAAGTTAGGTTATAAATTAAAAATTAGTAGGTACGATTGTGCACATTTTGTGGGGTAAAACCCGTAAAAAGTTACTTTGGTTGCATTAGTTAATTTTAGTTTTTTTCTTCTCTGAGAAGCAACCACATCGTGGTCATATCAATCACGCCGTGGTAACGTCAGTTAGTTTTTAGTTTAGTGATTTTTATTCCTTTTATGCATTTTATTTTTTGTTGTTTTTGTTTCAATGATTTATGACCCGAGGATCTAAAACTTTAATTGTTCATCCATTAGAAGATCCAGAATCAGCTTTCCATAAGAAGAAAGTAAAAAAGGGCGAGTCAAGCAATACTTTCAAATCCAACAAATTCGAGCTTTTCAAAAGGACACCCGATAAGAAAGGATTGGATACGAACCAGAAACATCTACCGAATAAAGTTCAGACGAGGAAGAGAATAAAAGCGGGGTTGAAGAGATGGCATACATAACGAGAATGATGATGGAAGATTACAAGAAAAGGATACATGAAAAACATGGATTAGGTCTAGTTTCACCCTTGATACCAACCGAAAAAGTTTTGAGCTCAAGGAGCATATTTTGTCAATGCTCAATGACATACCTTTCACCGAGAAAGAGTATGAAGACACTTTCAAGCATATTGATGAAGTAAAGTACATCACCAACTACTTCAGTGTTCCTAATGTGCCAAGAGAATTTGTGTTATTAAGGATGTTGTAACGCCCGTGTTTCAGGCGAAGCGTTAGTAGATGATGTAATAGTTGGGGTCAACAATTGTAACCTATTTTGAAGTAATAAAGAAAATTATGTGAATATTATGTGAATTATGTGATTTTATGTGCCTTATACTTATTTATAAGATACAATAAGTTAAGAATAAAAATAAGCATCAAAAATAAAATAATAAATAGATGCAATATCTATGAAGAAAGTTGTAGCGGTCGTGACAAGGATTTCGGGGATATAAAGAACGCCGAAATCCGACATATAACGAAGAAGTTATGGCATGTCGAAGTTTCACGACAAAACCGACACGACGCTGTGTGACGTAAAAAATGAGTGTGCGATAAAATGATTTTTAGCCTTAGCGACCTAAACGAAAGTCGTAATATACGTTAAACTAAGAGCTCGCATAAAAAGAACGTCCAAATCTGACTTCGTATGAGGAAGTTGTGATTTTTCTAAGATTTGACAAAACAGTATGCAGCCCGGAATTCGAATTTTAGATCGACACAATCTAAATGAGAATTGAAGATCTCGTTAATAAGAGCTCAATAATATAAAGATAGACGAAAACGGATGTCGGATGACAAAGTTATGAATTTTTAACGGACTTTACCTGTCCAGGCCTGTTAAAATATAACTTTAAAAATAAAGTCAAAATTAGCCGACGGAGTCTAAACGAAAGTTGTGGATTACGTCACCACCTATGCGTGGATATAAAGAACGTTGAAAACGGAGCTTGTATGTAAAAATTACAGAATTTATAAGTCATGAATGTGCTGATGCGAGGAAGGTGTCGTGGCCAAATCCTAGCCTTTGCTTTCTCCCCACGGCCTCGCATGTGGAGGCGAAACCTACCCCCTCGTACGTGAAGCGTAGCCCTCTTATACACAACGTACTAGATACGTGTAGCGTAGCTCCGAGGAACACCCAACGTAGTCCGAATCTGAGGGCTATAAATAGATGCGAGGTTCATCACTTTTCTTCACACCTTTCACCCTTCTTTCTCTCTTAAACTTCTCTCTAAACCCCTACCAATCCCTAGTAACTCCCGAGTGCTATAGGAAAGCCACGGAGCGCCAGAAGGCTCCGAGAAGAAGAGATTTTCGGCTCGGAAGTTCTGTCCCCACAGAGCCCGATTCCTAGCCAAACTCATATGTAAGTGAGTTATGCTTACCCTACTCTAAGTATAATTTATATTTAAATTTATTATCGTTATTAGGAACCTATAAACAATATATGAGCCAAATTTTATAAATTATAGTGTTGTTATAATACCTTTTTAACTGCTCATGGTACGGGGAATCCGATTTGAAGGGTCGTCTGAGTTGTTGGATTTCAGAAGTGGTATAATGCCAAAATGGTCCTGCTCTCCAGTGTTTCATGTTTGTCCCCTGTCTGTGCATAGTGGGTGAAAAGTATTGTTTAAAACTTATAAAACAACATCGCTCGTAAACAGTCGTAATAAAAATTAGACTAAAATCTAGCGGTAATGATACTAGGTTTCGTCGAAGGAAAATAGAATTGTTAGAAGCGAAGCGCCGCTCGAGTTTGGAATCATCACTTTAACAAGTGAGTGCATAGTTACTTTCATCTTACACATAGATATGAAGTATTTAATATAAATTACGTGCAACGTGTGCATATTATCTGTGTTCGTGATATCTATGTTGGTTGAACAATTTTTACATGTTTTAATTGATTTAAAATGTATATTTATTTTATATCTACGAATATATTAGGTAAACATGGGTAGATGAAATAGTTGATGTGTGATGAAATAAAATGACGAGAGGCCTTGATGTTTACGATGATCCAGTTATCTAGCGGAGTATAGATGACAACCACAAACTATTCTAGACAATCTAGTGGAACGTTGGCAGGCTCGCAACCTGTAGGTGTTTGTGAGTGATGTGTTCACCGGTGTACTCCATCTCACTCATGGTTGCCTTACGGACATATATTGCTGAGAAATCCCCTTAGCAGTAGTGTTTATCCTGATGAAAATCCTTAGGCCAGGTCCCTTAATCTAGATGCTTTAGGGACAGAAACTGAGGTGAGGGGAATGGGTAATCAGGTTGAATGATTTGATGAAATTAATAAACTTAATTATTGTGGGTTGAAAACCCTATGTGTTCACTAGGCTCCCAAGCCTGACCCACTCAGTTTCTTTTTTTACAGTTAGTGGCACAAAAGCTTAGATGTGATGATCGGATGAGAGATTTTGGATTATAGGCCAATAGAAATAAATAAATGTTGTAAGGCCTATGTTGTTCTGTTTATGCTTTTGATCTGTACTGACAATGACATCCCAAGGTTTTTAATATAGTGAAATACATTTATTCAGAAATGCTTTGATAAAATCTTTATCATATTTTTTTGAACAAATTCTGCAACATATTTCTTTAAAAAGATACTCTGATTTTCAAATAAAGCATAACAAATCGGTTTTTTCTAGCCGTGAAATTGGGGATGTCACAGATGCTTCCGGTAACATTTGTGAAGCAAAGGTTTGGTTGAAGTCACTTGCACCGGGATCCATTACTACATGGGCAACTCTTCGTGATGCTTTTATTGAATAATTTTGTCCACTTTCCAAGATCTCAAACCTCAAGAAGAAGATTTCTAATTTTCAATAAGATGTTGGAGAGTCACTATATGAAGCATGAAAAAAATATAAGGGCTTACTTAGAAGTTGCCCTCAACATGATCTTAATGTCCATCAAGAAGTTTCCATCTTCTATGATGGAGTGAATGTAACAATAAGAAAACTTCTTCCCAAGGACCAATGACAAAGAAGGAACCGACAACTATCAAAGAATTGATGAAGCACTCACGTAAGTACCACAACCCACGAGAGGATGTTACTAGAAGAAAAGGAGATGGAGGGAAGAAAACATGGTTGCGGTTTTGGCAAAGTTAGAAAACATGGATAGGCAAATAACAAAGTTGGATCAATCCATCCATGCCATAAGAGTTGGGTGAGGTAATTGTAGCGGGCCACATTTGACTAATGATTGTGATTTGGATGGAAATGGGAATCAGAAGGCACAAGTGTTCTACTCTAGTGGTGATAATTATGATAAAGATTGGAGTAAGCCCAAGAAGGAGTGGTTGCCATATGAAGAATACAAGAAGCAAAAAGATGAGAAATATAGACAAACCAGTCGGGGTTTTTAACAAAAAGAGCAACCACCCCGAAAAGAAGATGGATTTTGAGTCAGTACTTCATAGATTTATGGAAGCATCTGAAAGGGGACATGATGCTAATAATGCTAATGCGCAAAATCATCAAACTTTCATAAAAAACATAGAGACTCAACTTGGGTAGTGATGTGACCTTGCTCCTTCATCCTCGCTCGATGTCTGGTGTGGCGGTAGAGTGCTTACCTTTAGCGCACCCAAATACGTCCTTTTATACTTAGCGACCCTTCTCATCCGTACGAGACAGGATCGCTTTTAGGGGTCAAGGCCAGAGGCGCTGATTGGAGGGTTGTTAGCCTCTTTATGTCAGAGTATTTCCATTGGCTCTAGCGGTAATACTCTGATCCTTCGCCTTATCGCTTGACCGTATCCTTTGTCTTGATGTCGGGAGCGTCCCTGGCGGGCGCAAGCCTTTTATCGGGGCGCCCTGCTCTTAGGGGCGCTGGCGGGCGCTGAGTCCGCTTCTCTTGGCTCGGGCAGGACGCCAGGTCTCTTGGCCGGACGTGACTCTTCCGTGCCGGCTTAGGCATGCCATCAAGTCCCCCAGTCTAGTAGTCGTAGCATTTTATTAATCGATACGACGTTCTGGGCTTGATAGCTTTACACATGTTGTTTCTTCGTTCGCTCATTGTTCCGGTTTTAATGGTGACATGACCGCTCATGATGGCCAGCGGTTATGTCATCGTGTCAGACATTTTGAACATCCCACTCTTTCCGTTTTCTTATAAGAGTACCCATCATAACTTCTTATATATGTTTCTTTTTTCCTCTTTGTTCTTCTTCCTTATCTCCCTTTTCTTCTTCTTTCCTGGCGAGTCCCCAAGCATTGTGCCTTCTGCCTCTGAGTATGCGTAACTTGAGACCACTTATGGTCTCACTTCTCTTGTTGGTGTGGAGTTTCCTTCACCAGGTTCTTCTATCCTCCCCCCCTCCCAAAAAAGTTAGGATCTACCAAAAAACCCTGGATGTTGGCCTCCGTCTCCCCTTAACTAATTTCCAGGAGGAGGTGCTTCAAAGAGACGGTTGTAGTGTTCAAATGCTAACACCAAACACTGTGAACAAGGTTGTTGCTTTTGAAATAATATGTAGGGATAATGCATATCTTCCTGACTACTTTGTCTTTAAGTACTTATTCCGCTTTTGTTGTAAACCAATGATAAATACACGTTTTCCGTTCGTCGGGGGGGGGGGGGGATACTTTGGTGCCTGACGGTCGGACGCCCAAACACTGGCAAGACAAATGGTTTTGGGTTAATCAGGGTTTGGTGTGTAGCGGTCGCTATCGTGCTAATGCTTTTTCTGATACCATCCCCAAACTTTTTCCTCATAACAAGGGCGTGGCCGATCTTCTTAAGAATGTACAGGTGTATCCGAAGATTATTCTGAGGCCCTTCTCGCCAGTGTGGGGATGAGCCCATCTTGGAGGCATCGCGGTAAAATGGCAGTTTTCTTCATTGTCGTTGATGGTACGTCTGTGGTTTCCCTTTGTTTACCAGTGTTAGGGATTTATTATTTGGCGATCTTCCCCACCTGACTTCTTCTTTGTTCTCTTGGTATTTCCAGGCCACGAGTCTCCTTTGTCTATGGATGAAGTGCTCCGGAAGCACTATAAGGGTAAACTGGATCATCGAGAAGTGGATCTGGTTGAACGCCTCCCTCCTCCCCGCCGTTTGGATCAACTTGTTTTGACTGCTTCTATGCCTCTTTCTCCATCGATGAACGAGAACTCGTCATCTACTGAAGCGGACCCCCTTGCAGTTCGTCCTCTTTCCTCCGTCATGCCTTTGGGTGGTGCTCACCATACTTCCTCTGGGGTGATGAGGATATCAAGGATAATGTGATTGTCGATGTTCAGCGGCTGCAAATTGAGCAGAAAGCCATTCTGGACATGGGGGAGTCAGTTATCGGTGCACCTAGTACTGTCAAGCAAGTTCAGACTAATCGTAGCTTTTCGCGCCTTATGAGTTCGATTTCTTCATCACCGGCAGTTGTTGTCGTAATCCCTGATGATGACGTTCCACGGTCTGAAAGGATTGGTGGGGCGCATAAACAACCCGTTGTCCCTTCTCAGGTTATTCATCCTTCCTCTGTTAATCCTTCTCCTTCGAAGGACCTTCGTGATCCGGACCCAACTCCTGTTTCTCCCTTCAAGGACTTGGGTGGGGAGCCTTCATGGCCTTCTACCTTTATCCTTTCCGGCAATCTTCACAATGCATCTCGTCTTTCTGTTCCTGCTAATGCTTTGGAGTTTTCCCGGCACGCCTTTCCACCGGTCGCCATTGCTGATATGGAGACTACGGGTAGTCCTGCCCTTTCCCATAACATGACTTACATTGCTGCGCAGTCCATGTTCTATCTTGCTGCAGGGGCACGACGTATTCAGATGTTTAACGAGATGGAGGCGGCACATGCCGGTTGTGGGGCTCGTGTCGCTGAATTGGAGTGTTGTATTTCAGAACTAAACAATGATCTCCAGCATTCGAAACGGAAGTACCAGCTTCTTGCCTCCGAAAAAGTTGTCGTGGAAGATGTTAGGTCGGTCTTAGAGGCGAAAGTTGATTCTCTTTCTTAGGTGAACGAGGGTTTAATGATTCAAGTTGAGAGCCTTGAATGTGATGCAGTTGATCATGATCGGGTGGTTGCTGATTTGTAGTCGAATGTGGACGTTGTGCAACGTGATCTTAACTATTTGCTACAAGTGGGGCTTGTACGATTCGTGGATAAGTTGATTGAGCATCCAGAGTTCACAGGGGCGATGAGTCTTATTCGTCATGCCACCTTTTTTGCCGGAACGGAGTCTGTGCGTAAAGCCCTAGCTGATGTCGGTCATCAAGGTCTTGTGGATGCCCCTGCCTCTGGCTCTGCCGCTAGCGTCAATGAGGCTCTCTTAGTGTTTGCTAGTATGGATCATGCTTCACTTTTGAGATTGGGTGAATTAGACATGCAGGGGGTTCATGACCTTTTCTCTTTTTCTGGTTTTGATGGTACCCCTAAAGATGTGGCAGGAAGCAATGAGGAGATTGATCGTAACAAAATGATTGTTGGTAACGAGGATGTTGTCGATGAAAGTGGTGGTGGAGGTGGTCATTTGGACACCGACGGTTGTTTAGGTGATGAGGGTAATAAGGATGCTGTAACTGTTGTTCAAGAGTCAAACCGTGTTGAGGATGTTGTTTATGAGAGCGCTGGAGGCATGGGAGATGTTGTTAGGCTTAGTGGCGGTGACCGAAACGATGGTGATGATGATGTGATTGGCGATGCGTAGATTCTGTGTGCTACCCCTATGGGGCGTGAAAACTTGTGTGTATTTGCTGCTCTTTTTTTGTGTTGATGTTTATGTTCTGGACTTCTATGTATGGTCATTTTTACTTTGTTGGTGATGCTACTCTTGCGTAGATTTTGATGGTTTATGCTATGCTATTGCTTGTGTGTTCATTTTTCTATGTATCGTTGGTTGTTAGATTGATTAATGTCGTAGGGCCACGCTCTAAGCGTTCGACCTTTTGCTGAGCATACGGGCTATGCACTAATGGCTCGACGCACTAAGCACCTGCATAGGCCGGTGTGATGAGCCTTGTACATGTTCATCGTAAGATTTAATACACTAAGTATTGAGGCTGAATGCACTAGGATTTAATACACTGAGTATTTAATACACTAAGTATTAATATTGAATGCACTAAGCATTATAATTTAAATGTTCAGTACACTGAGTACAGGTTTTCATCATTTTGATTTCCTAAATTTGTACTTTAAGTACAAGGTTTCGAACATGTCGAATAACAAAACCTTTCTTTTGTAAGGTGCTTAAGCACTTAGGTTTCTGTCTTGGTTTCTTACTCTTTGGCGCTTGAGTTATCTACCGACACTCGCTTAGAGGGATACCCCGACTTTATCGCCCTTTCGTGGAAGTTTTCTTTTAGAAGTAGAATTTCCTCAAATTCCTTGCATTCCATGTCCTTGGCATATGTCTTCCTTCCATTGTTTCCAAGGTGTACGCCCCATTCTGGTTCGCTTCGACCATTCTGTATGGGCCTTCCCATACGGTTCCCTGCTTCCCCTGAGGTTGAGACCGACTTGCTTCATTCTTTCTTAGCACATACTTTCCCAAACTGAACGCTTTTCCCTGATTCTTTGATTGTAGTATCTCTCCGTCGCACGCTTGTACGCTGCCTGGCGTATGCTTGCCTTCTCTCGCCTCTCCACAAGGGTGTCTAGATTCAGCCTTAGGTATTGGGAGTTGGCCTCTTCGCTAGTACAGCTTGTCCTTAGCGTGCCTATCATCACCTCTACCGTAAGCATCACCTTTGTTCAATATGTCAAGTTAAATGGTGTTTCCTGTGTGCTTGTCCTTGGGGTTGTTCTATATAACGATAGTACCGTTGGTATTTCCTCAGTCCGGTTTCCCTTGGCCTTCCCTAGTCGTTTCTTGATCCCGTTCACGATGGTTCTATTGGATACTTCTTTCTGTCCGTTTGCTTGTGGATGTGTCACTGATGTGAATCGCTGGTTGATCCCTTTGCTGGCACACCATTCTTTGAACGGGTTTTCAGCAAATTGGAGTCCGTTGTCACTTATCAGTATTTTAGGCGTGCCAAACCTGGTCATGATGTTCTTCCAGACAAATTTAATTATGTGCCTTCCTATTATGCATGCCAACGGCTCCGCTTCAATCCATTTTGTTAAATAATCCACCGCCACGACTGTAACACCGTAAAATTTAAAACAATTTTTCACATTTGAAAAACACATTTTGACAAAACCATTCATTCATAAAATGTCATAACATCATGTTTTTGTTTCACAAAGTGTCTCCCAAGATCAAAATACATCCAATCCCATGTGTGTACGAATCAAGTCGGCGCCTTCCCGCGGTCATCACTGGTACCTGAAACACATAACACTGAACATTGTAAGCATAAGCTTAGTGAGTTCCCTAAAATACCACACTAATCACATAATAGCCACTCGAGGCTGTAACTCTGTTGACCCTCTGGTCAATGTGTCTCAGTGGGGCCCTCCAGCCCCAACTCTCTGTGGGCCCTCTGGCCCTAACTCTAGGGACCCGAAAGTCCCAACTCTATAACTCTGAATCATGCATATCACATATCACAATAAATCACATCACATAATAACATGCAATCACACTGGCATATAACTCTATAATACTTTGTCTCTTAACTCTAAAAGTATAGTGAGAAGACTCACCTCGGGTATCTCGGTAAATCTCTAACTCGGTAAACACTGGCCTAGCCTCCGTCTAATCATATGGAATAAACACTCGATTTAATATAACTCTCAAAGGCTAGACTATGCTCTCTTATGGCACTCTCAGAAGGGTAAAAGACCATTTTACCCCTCTCATAGCTCAAAGGCCCCACAATAGACCGTAACCTAAAAGTCAACCAAAAGTCAACTCTCCGGGTTATGCTGCACGTACTAGATGTGTACGCTGAGCGTACCCGGCTGTACCTCAGAATCGAGGAGCGCCACCCAGTACGCGGTGCGTACTAGGGATTACGCCCGGCGTACTCCCCTGCTTCAGCCCTTTTTCTCTTGAGGTCTTAAACAGTTAAGACCTACATCCATATTTTAGATCTGACCTCCACCTTTGGGGTTTTTAGCCCTAAAAAGGACACATACAACAACAACCAAAAGAAGAGGAAAGTTTTGAACTTTATACCTCCAAGTGTAGCCCTTTCCTCTGTAGATCTCAGATCCAAAATGGCACCTCAAGCTTTAGCCTCCAAGAAATCCCTTCCTTCTTCTTCACTAAGCCACTAAAGCACCAACAAGCTCAAATCAACACTCTCACACACTAAGAACGATGGGGCTCTCTTTTAGGGTTTCACTCACTGATATGGAGGCTAAGGAATGATCCATAACACCCTTTAAAGAACAAGGATGAACGGAATATACCTGAATCTCGGGGTGTTACAATTCTCCCCCACTAGAACTAGACTTGGCCTTCGAAGTCTTATTCCTCGAACAACTCTGGATGCTGCCCTCGCATCTCCGACTCTGACTCCCAAGTCATCTCAGACCCCTTCCGATGTTACCACTGAACCAAAACAAAGGTACCTCCTTGTTCCTCAAAACCTTGACTATCCCTGTCGGCCGACTTTGAGATGAACCATTTGAAATTACTTTTCTTGATACAGCCCTTTAGTGTGTTGAATAGCGGCATGGCCCTGTCGGCCAACTTTGAGATGAACCTGCTGAGTGCTGTGATTTTCCCATTTAGGCCCTGCGCGTCCCTTAAAGTGCTTGGGGTGGAGTTTCCATGAACTTATCCACCTTTGTTGGGCTGGGCTGGGCTGGATGTATTGCCTAGTAACACAGTATCCTAGGAACTGGCCTTCTTCAACTCCAAAGGTGTATTTGTTCGGGTTCAGCTTCATCTTTGCTTCTTCCAATGTCTTGAAGGTCTCTCCAACGTCCTGTAGCATTCTTTCTTCACCTTCACTTTTAATGACCATATCGTCAACGTATACTTCAATGTCCCTTCCAATCTGCTTTGAAAACATGGCTACGACCAAGCGTTGGTATGTTGCCCCTGCATTTTTTAATCCGAACGGCATTTTTGTGTAGCAAAATGTACCGTGATCTGTGTAAAAGGTCGTTCTTCCCTCGTCGTCCTTGTTCATTAGGATCTGATGATACCCTTTATACACATCCAGGAAACACTTTAATTTGAAACCTTGTAATGATTCTACCTTCTGATCGATTTCTGGTAGGGGGTAGCAATCCTTAGGGCACGCTTTGTTGAGATCAGAAAAGTCGATGAACATGCACCATGACAGGATTGGCTATCCAGGTTGGAAAGATTGATTCTCTCAAGATCCCCGCCATTGTCAGTTTGGCTACCTCCGCGTTGATCGCCCTATTGCGGTCCCATCCTTGAACCCTCTTTTTCTGCTTAACTTCCTTTGTGCCTGGTTTAATCATGAGCTTTTGCTCTATGATTTTCCGGTCTACGCCAACCATGTCTGTGGGAGCCCAAGCAAACACGTGTTTGTATCGTCAGAGGAGATCCACAAGCACCCGTCTGGTGTGCCCTAGGAGGTTGCGACCGATGCTAATCGTCTGATCGGGGTAATCATCGTTGATCAATTCTTTCTCGTCTGCCGGTCCGCCTCGTGCTTTTTTGGTTTCCCTTGTCATCTCGGCTGGCTGCATGATTGCGAAACATTGCAGTTGTCTTGGCGGTGTGGCTAGAATTTAGCCGATCCTTCACTAGCGTTGAACTTCACTATCCCGTGCATTGTTGACGGGATCACTCCTAATTTAAGAAGAGTTGACCTTCCCAAAATGATGTTATGTTCTGTTGAGTGTCGAATCACGACAAAATCGACCAAAACCGTTTTCCTCCGCTGCTTGTCGTGACTAGTCAGCGTAAGGGGGAGGTGGATGGTTCCTAATGGCCATAGACTGTGTCCCGTGAATCCGACCAACCTTCCCGTTGTAGTTCTTAAGCCATCCTTCCACCTGTCTGGGAGTAGACGAAAGTAGTGTTCGTAGATGATGTCCGCTGAGCTTCCTGTGTTAATGTACACTCTGTGTATGACCACGTCCTTAATAGACGCTTGGATTATGAGTGGGTTATCACCTGTCCAGCCTTACGGCCGGGGGTCCTGTGCCGAGAATGTGAGCGCTTGTGTCGCATCCGGGGGGTTCTCCGGGTGGGTAGTCCCTTCGTGCCTACCCCTCTTGCCGCGTATCATGAATATTTCTTTGGGCTGAGTGCCCTCTTTCGGACCTCCTTTGGCGTTTTCTGCGTCGAATTTGGCACGCAGGCTGCATGCTATCTCCACAAGATCCCCCTTGAGTTTTTTCTCCTCCATCTCTTTCTTAAGGACTGAACAATTAGCGGTATCGTGTGTTTTGCTCTTATGGTATTTTCAGTACCATCCTTTTGATGCCTTTTCTTGTTGCTTGTATGCGACCGCGTATACCTCTGGTCGTCGGCTTCGTCTGTCGTCTCTAACAAATGGCCTGAAGCGCCCCATCGGTCTCTTTCCTCGTCCGGAGTATCTACTTCCTCCCGGTGCTTCTGTATGGGTTGGGTTATAACGCTTGACTGCTATGGTGCACAGATACACTTGTTTCACCACCTCGCCTTCCTCTTGCCTTAGATACCTCTCCACCCTTTCCTTCAATTCGGCTCTTGTCTATGATTTTTTGCCCATGAGTTTTTGTGACAAAGGACCCGGCACGATTCCCCCTGTGAAAGCTCCTGCTATGAGGCCTTCGTCGTGACCTGGCACATCTAACGTGGCATTCGTAAACCATGTGAAATATTCTCTTACGGTTTCCACCTCCTTTTGCTTACACCCGATGATGGAGTGGGAGTCACCTTTGTACTTACACAACTGCATGAATTTTGTAAGAAATAGATATTTGAGTTGGCCAAAGTTATAGATGCTACCTGGTCGTAATGTTTTGAACCACGTTCCTACATTTCCATCTAGGGTGGTCGAGAAGTATGTGCACCAGAAACGTTGGTCCAACTTTAACGACGTCATCGTCCATTCGTACGTATCAATGTGGCTACCTGGATCGGTTGTACCTTTGTAGGTTTTCAAGTTGGGGAGTTTTGCTGTATTTAGGATTTTGTAATCTAGTAGCTCCTTGGAAAACAGAGATATATCACTCCACGACAGGCAATCCTGATTGGGTATAGCTAGCGGGCCTTGCGCATCATACTGGTGGGGCGTGCTATACGACGGTGCTCCCAGATAACCGTAGAATGCTTGGTACCCCGTTTTGGGACCATAGAATGGTTGTTGCTGGAACGGCAGCTGTAACGAAAATCCTGGATGCATGAGCTAAGGTTGGGTTGGGAGTTGTGTTGGTATACGTTGTTGCCAGCTCATGCTGGTGGTTACCAAAGGTTCGCCCCAAGGGTCTGTCGTAGAGTAAGAAACCGATGGTGGTGTTGTCATGGCTTGTGCGAGCGGTGGGAGCGTCAGCTGTGTGCTCGTTGGTATCTGGCTTTGTGGCTGCACGTGAAATGTTGGTTGGGTATTCGGTGTTTGGTTGATTTCCATTGCTGCTGGAAAAAAGGGAAGTTGGTGTTGTACCACCGGGGTAAAGAATGGTGACGTTTGGTTTACTAAGAATTGCGTCACCATTGGCTGAAATGTCAACGACGTTGGAAGAAGTGTGGGCGACGATATCGCCCCCAATGGTACGGTGGTTTCAGTGTTCGCTTCCGATGGTGCGGGAAGTGGTTGGGCTAACCGTCGGCTTGTCGGTGGCACCAAGGTAAGCACAAAGCTTCCCTCCCCGGTGGCCTCTTTGGTGGTTGTTATGGGCGATGCCATGTCATCCAACGGTGTCAAGGAGCGTATGGGGTTGTTCTGAACTCGCTCGACTCCGTCCCCACCGTCAGACGCCATGGATTCTATTGAACGATGGTTTTGGTTTCGTTCTTCGTCACACAAAACGGATGGCGCCAAATGATGCGACATTGCTCCTTCGTCCTGGCTCGATGTCTAGTGTGGCGCTAGAAAGTATCTGCAAGGTCATAAGAGAAAATCACTGTCAGCTGCTTCCCGGGAGGAGGCTCCCGGAAGAACGCTCTGACGGTCAAGTTAGATGAGGTTTTGGGTATTTCTGATAGGAATAGCTTGGTGAAGAGTGCTTACCTTTAGCGCACCTAAATGCATCCTTTTATACTTAGCGACCCTGCTCGTCCGTACGAGACAGGATCGCTTTTAGGGGACAAGGTCATAGGCGCTGATTGGAGGGTTGTGCGCCTCTTTCTATCAGAGTACTGCCATTGGCTCCGACGGTAATACTCTGATCCTTCACCTTGTCGCTTGACCGTATCCTTTGTCTTGATGTCGGGAGCGTCCCTGGCGGGCATGAGCCTTTTATCGGGGCGCCATGGTCTTAGGGGCACTGGCAGGCGCTGAGTCCGCTTCTCTTGGCTCGGGCAGGGCGCCAAGTCTCTTGGTCGGGCGTGACTCTTCCGTGTCGGCTTAGGCACGCCATCTGGTAACTTACCACAATTGTTAATGAGAGGTTACCACCTATAAATTAAGACCCAAAATCACAACCTCATGTAATGCCAATCTACATCGAAGAAGAGGTTCATTATGGGACAATTATGACCCATGAAGCAGCTACCATTATGCCCAAGTCGTGTTTGGAAGAAGAGAAGCCCAAAACAAAAAGAGCAAAAATTGGAACGTGCTCTAATGATTCACCACGTCATGGTGTCATGAAGACAAAAAAGTTTCTCTCTATAATTCATATCAACCTCCTTTGCCATTCCTATCTCGAGCAATCAAGCATTCTCTAGAGCCCAAACAAAATAAATTTATGGAACAAGTTCTCTCACTCTTGATAAACGCCCCATTCCTTAAGTCCATAGCTAAACTTCACAAGTTTTAAAAAGATGTTATGGATAACAGGAAGGAGTTGGAAAAGGCTTTAACCATAGTACTTAAGGAGTTGTGTTCAGTCACGATCATCAATGGATTTCCAATCAAGATGGGAGATCCAGGCCAACTCACCTTGCCTGGTGAATTTGGCAACTCCACTTCTATTAATGATTTAGTTGATTAAAGGACTAGCATTAACCTTATGCCTTATTCTTTCTACCAAAAGCTCATATTACCAAAGATCCAAGACACGAGGATGACAATACGGATGGAGAATCACTCGATCACTTACCCACGAGGAATCATAAAAGACTTGTTGGTAAAGGTGGGAAAGTTTGTTTTCTGGTTGACTTTGTGGTTCTCGAGATGAAGTAAGATGAAGAACTTCCAATAATCTTGGGAAGACCATTTTTTTTAGTACCGCAAGTGCTCTAGTTGACATCCCAACTCAATGCTCACATGTCATGTGGAAGATGAAGCAATTACCTTTGAGATGAGTCCAAAAGTGAATCACGAAAATCCAAAAGATAAAGTGTCGAAGATAGATGATATGGAAGAAGATTTTGATGAGCTTGTTGAAATAGAGAAGATGATGGAAGAAGAAATGAAGGTTTGGGCCCAACCTCCTCCCACCAGTGTCGAGCTTTATCTTTCAGAAGACATGATGCAAGTTTTACCTTTGCCCCTCAGGACAGTAGGTAGTGCGGAAGGCATTCATGACATCCGCTAACCAACTCCTACTTGTAATTGGATCATTTTTCCTAAAGAACTCCAGGGCTCCACATGCCCAAAACTCTCGAAAAGTCAAAGTGCATTCTCCCACCATCACCACCATCTCAAAACGAAAAGCACCTAAGCGCTCATCCAAAATCACCATGATACCCTCCTTGATTGTACCGAAGATCACAAGAGTCTGCTCTAGAATATTGTAAGTAATTTCTGGTGAAATGAACTCCCGTATCTGATCATCCATATGTTCGGCCCCAGAGCAAGAACCCAAACCACTGATAGAACCTCCTCGTGTGGCCATTATATTGAAAATAAACCATTCAAACCATCAGAACATGCCTGAAAAGAAATCCTACTTCATACAAGCTTCCTGGAATCATAGTGACATTCCTTGACTTGAGTATGGATCCTATGCTTCTAGTAGTACAGACTCATACTACCTTCCACATCTATCCGTACTTTCCTCAAGAATCTCCTGGAATCCTCCAAGTTACTTCTCTAACACTCAAAGTATCCACTTGCATAACTACATGATCATTGCTCTAAAGAATCTCCTAGGCTCTCCTAGGCCACTATCACACCACTCTCCGCTATCATCAGCAAAAGGAACTCCCTCTAATACCATCTAACTACCTCACGAATTCAATTACATACCACAAACACTAGATATTTCTTCGACTGAAAGGTCTCACACTACAACGGTTGGACTTAGACAAGAGTTGCCCAATAGAGTAGCACCTAACCCTCTAATATTATCTAACCTCGGTAATATGTAACTTAGCACATTTTCTTAATAGTTATATGGTATCAATGAAAATTCCTAAAAGAACAAAGCAACAACATTCGAGCATCGAGTAATCCGAATCAAGCATCACTTAAACAGGCCATCCTATCAATCCAATACAAGCATGCAGGTCTACAAGCTCATACAATAGGTATATAAAGTCATATATCCTAACATTCTATCATGAAATTGAGCAGATCCTTAGCCCTAATCTAGCATGCGATTCTCAAATAAACAAATCAATGTATATCACATAACACATGTATAAGTATTTTAGGAAAACTTACTTGAGCTCGGTTGATTGCATTCACCACACACCTTTCTTTTAGTAGAAAATCCTTTAGTAAAACATTTCTTATTATGAAAAATCCACCAAACCTTCAGTTTGAGTTCAGACACACCCGAAAGTATGCCCGAATCCCTCAAACAAAGGCTTTCATACCAACTTGTAACGCCCCAAAACTGAGAACCCAAATTTTTTGTTTTTATATGTAAGAAACATCAACCATACGTGTTTATCAAAACCATAAGGAAATCACAGTGTATAAATAATCATCCAAAATACATCAGAGTCAATAAAATGGAAAGTCATGGTGTGTCCAATGCGATCATCCAAATCCTGTGACATCCCCAAAATCTCGGCCAGAAAAGACCGGTTTCATTTATGCTTTTTAAAATAATTTAAGAGTAAATCTTTTTGATTTAAAAGAGTTGCGGAATTTGTTCCCAAAACAAAATATGATAAAATAATATTTATCAAAGCATTTCATCAAGAGATGCATTTTCATTATATAATCAAAACTCGGGATGTCATGTTTTGATACAGACCATAAAGCATAAACGATAACATTACAAGTCATTCAACAAATATATACATATACAAACTTGTAAACAAAACAACTTGATGATTCAACCATCTTATGCCCTTGCGCCACTACCTGTAATACAATTAAAACTGAGTGGGTTAGGCTTGGGAGCCTGGTGAGAATATAGGGTTTTCAACCCACAATATATAATTATATTTAATTTCACCAACCAACAACAACCCGATTACCCATTCCCGTTATCCTCACTTTACGTCCCTAAAACAACATCTATCTCAGGGGACCTAATCTAGGATTTTCATCGGGACGGACATTACTGCTAAGGGGTTTCCTCAACAATAGATGTCCTAAAGGCAACCATGAGGGGGATAGAGTACACCGGTGAATACATCGTTCACAACACCAACAGGTTATGAACCTGCTAGCGTTCCACTGGACTGTCTAGAAAGAGTCTGTGGTCGTTATCCATACTCCGCTGAATAACTAGATCAACAACAACAACATCGAGGCCTTTCATCTGTTTATTACACACCAACTATCTACCCATGTTCTACCCAACATATTAGTAGATAAAAAATATATATATTTATATACATAGTTTAAAACTTGTATAACATTTTCATTCAATACATATTCCACATAACAGATGAGGCACACCCACATAACACGTAATTCATAGAAAATAAATTAGATCTATGAGATAGAAGAGAGTGAATATACATTCACGCACATAACAACAAAATTATACACCTAACACGTATTTCGTATAAAATACTTCATAATCTGGAAGATCTACACAAAAATCGAACTTCTCGTGGGCAGAGCTTCGGCTCGGGAATCGAACTTCTCGGGATCTTCGGGAGCGTAAAACTTCCTCTTAACTTGGATATGAGATCCGGGGTGTCGGGATGGCTTCGGGGGTTTATACGCAGAGCTTCGGCACAAAAAGGTGAAGAAATGAGCAAATAAGCCCGGAACCCTCGCATCCTATTTATAGGAGGCTGAGGCCTCGCAGTACGCTGGGCGTACAGCCGTACGCGGGGCGTACGCGTCCGAAATCATCACTGCGTGCGTCATCCGAAGAACTCGAGTGCGAGGGACGTCACGCTTCGCTGTACGCTGGGCGTACTTTGGATGAGTCCGATGACTCCCTTTCGGATAATACCGGGTTTAATAATTAAATTTAAATATTAATTATTTAATAAATTTTGAAAATTCATATCTTCTTCATATGAACTCCGTTTTCGACGTTCTTTATATCCACGCATAGGTGAGATTACGTCTACAACTTTCGTTTAGACTTCGTCGGCAAATTTCAGCTTTATTTTTATTATTTATTTTTAGTAGGCCAGGACAGAAAAACTTCGTTATAAATCCATAACTTCTTCGTTTGACGTCCGTTCTCGCCTAGCTTTTCATTGTTTCGATACTAACAACGAGATCTTCGATTCTCGTTTAGATTGTTTCGGCTAAAAACCGCTCGATCTCAAATCGAGTATTCGGGCTGCATATCGCTAAGTCGAAACTTCAGAAAATCATAACTTCCTGATATGAAGTCAGATTTGGGCGTTCTATATACATTCGGAAACCTCGTTTCAACTACTACAACATTATTCAAAGATAACGAGTTTATTTTACACTTAAATATTGATGCTCATTTTATTCTTAATTAATCCAATCCCATAATTAAGCAGTTAAGCAATTAAGCACAAAACACATAATACACAAATAATACACTTCTATTATTTCAAAACGGGTTACAAAGGTTAACCTAGACTATTATATCAACATAAATTACAAGCCTAGAAACACAGGCGTTACAATTCTCTCCACCTTAGAATGATTTCGTCCCCGGAATCACACATCAACAAACAAATGCGGATAGCGACCCATCATGTCACTCTCCGACTCCCAGGTGAGATTCGGCCCATTCATGTGTTTCCATCGGACAAGCACTAACTCGACCATCTTGCGTCGAAACTTCTTAGTCTTTCGGTCAACGATTGCCTCTGGTTCTTCAATCAACCTTTTGTTCTCATCGATTCTTAACTCCGAAAGTGGAATCATGTTGGGAACTTCTCCCATGAACTTCCTCAAATAACACACATGAAAAGTGTTATGAATTTCATTCAGTTCTTCTGGTAGTTCGAGCTTGTAAGCTTGGTTCCCAATCCTCTGAAGAACTTTAAACGGTCCAATAAACCTTGGACTTAATTTTCCTATTTTACCAAATCTTATAAGTCCCTTCCACGGCGAGACTTTAAGCAAAACCGAATCTCCAACTTCAAAAGTCATCGGTCTTCGCTTGTTGTCAACATAGCTCTTTTGACGGTCCTGAGCTGCTAACATTCTTTCCCTAATTATTTTCAACTTTTCAGCAGTTTGATGGACTATCTCCGGTCCCATAAACTGCTTTTCCCCAACCTTAAGCCAACAAGATGGCGTACGACACTCCTGTCCATACAAAGCTTGATAAGGTGCCATCTTTATGCTCGAGTGGAAACTATTATTGTAGGAAAATTCTACCAAAGGTAAATGTTCATCCCAATTACCTAGGAATTCCAGGTTACATGCTCTCAGCATATCTTCAAGTGTCTGTATCGTCCGTTCGCTCTGACCATCAGTTTGCAGATGGTAAGCTGTACTTAAACACAACTTGGTACCCAATTCTTCTTGTAGACTTTTCCAAAACCTCGAGGTGAAACGGCTATCATGATTCGATACAATCGTTAACGGAACACCGTGAAGCCTCTCAATTTCCTTCACCTAAGAATTCGCAAGCTTATCCATAGACCATTTCTCCCTGGCCGCTATGAAATGCACACTCTTAGTGAATCGATCAACGACCACCCAAATCATGTCGTGACCATTCTTTGTTCTGGGCAGTTTAGTGACAAAATCCATAGCAATGTCTTCCCACTTACCCATAGGCACATGCAATGGTTCTAAACTCCCGTACTGTTTCTGATGTTGTGTCTTGACTCTCGCACAAGTCACACAATCGGCCACATACCTTGCAACATCAAGGTTCATCGTCGGCCACCAGTAGTAGGGTTTCAGGTCCCTATACATTTTAGTGCTACCGGGATGAATCGAGTACATGGTCTTGTGAGCTTCTTCCATCAGAAGATCTCTGATTCCTTCTGTCTTAGGTATCCAAATCCGATCTTGGAATACCTTCAGTCCATGACTATTTATACCAAACACCAATGTTTTGCCCAAACGTTCCTCCTTTCGGTCATTCTTCTCAGAAGCTTCCTCTTCAGCTTTCTTTATACTTTCCACAATTGTCGAGACAACTTTAATTCTCAACGCTCTTGGCCTTTTCCTTTCAAGATTGACTTTCCGACTGAGAGCATCAACAACAACATTAGCTTTACCGGGGTGGTAAAGTATCTCACAATCGTAGTCCTTAAGTAATTCTAGCCAGCGTCGTTGCCTCATATTCAATTCTTTCTGATTAAAGAGATATTGGAGACTCTTATGATCAGTAAAAAGTTTACACTTCGTGCCATAGAGGTAATGCCTCCATATTTTCAGAGCGAAAACTACCGCTGCCAACTCCAAATCATGAGTCGGGTAGTTCTTTTCATGCTCTTTCAATTGTCGAGACGCATATGCGATCACCTTTTCTCTTTGGGTCAAAACACAACCCAATCCAACCCCAGACGCATCGCTATAAACAGCGAAGCCTTCTACTCCATCGGGTAGAGAAACTATCGGTGCCTCACATAGTTTCTTCTTTAGCTTCTCGAATGCTTCTTTATGCTTATCACTCCAAGCATAAGTAGCTTCTTTGTGGGTCAAAGCTTTCAATGGACTAGCGATCGAAGAAAAGCCTTGGATAAACCTTCGGTAATATCCGGCTAATCCTAAAAAGCTTCGAATCTCCGTGGGACTTTTTGGTTGCTCCTACTTCATCACAACTTCAATCTTTGCTGGATCAACCATTATACCTTCTTGGTTGACCACATGACCCAAGAATTGGACTTCTCGAATCCAAAAATCACATTTGGAGAACTTAGCATACAACTTCTCCTTCTTCAAGACTTCTAACACTTCTCGCAAGTTTCTGCCATGCTCTTCTTGGCTCTTTGAATAAATCAGAATGTCGTCTATAAACACTATCACAGATTTATCCAGGAAGGGATTACAAACCCTGTTCATCAAATCCATGAATGTTGCTGGAGCATTGGTTAGTCCAAACGACATAACCAAGATCTCATAGTGTCCATATCGTGTTCTGAATGCAGTCTTCTCTATATCCTGCTCTCTTACTTTCAGCTGATGATATCCTGACCTTAGGTCGATCTTTGAAAAATAACTTGAACCTTGTAATAGATCAAACAGGTCATCAATCCTTGGCAACGGATATCTATTCCATATTGTTGCCTTGTTCAGCTCTCAATAATCAATGCACATTCTCATACTTCCATCTTTCTTCTTTACGAATAACACCGGAGCTCCCCAGGGCGATGAACTAGGTCTAATGAAACCTTTGTCAAATAACTCCTGAAGTTGCATCATCAGCTCCTTCATCTCTGTCGGTGCTAATCGATAAGGTGCTTTTGCTATTGGCGTCATCCCTAGCAACAAGTCTATTCTAAACTCCACTTGTCTATCAGGCGGTAATCCGGGAAGATCTTCGGGAAATACTTCCGGATAATCACACACGACAAGAATGCTCTGCATCACCTTTTTCTCCTTTTTAGCATCCATCACGAATGCTAGATACGACGTACATCCTTTAGCCAAACACTTTCTGGCTTTCATCAATGAAATGATTCCAGAATTTACTCTGCGTTTATCTCCATACACCATAAACGACTCTTTCCCAGGCGGGTTTACTTTGACTATTTTCTTCTTGCATAAAATCTCGGCGTCATTGGCGCTAAGCCAATCCATTCCCAAAACGATGTCGAAACCGTTAAGTTCTATAGGCAATAATTCCTCGTGGAACTTATTCCCATTCAAGTCAATTAAGATGTTTTTCATACAATGACTAACAGGTACAAACTTGCCACTAGCTACTTCGACTAACAAAGCATTATCAAGTCTATCAACAGGGAAAGCTAGCTTTCTACCAAATTCATGCGATATAAAGGAGTAGTTGGCTCCAGAATCAAATAAAATTTGGGCATGCAATTTGTTTACGAGAAAGGTACCTGAACCGACATCAGCTTCATCTTTACCAGCTTCCAGTGTCATCTGGAATGCTCTCGCCTTCGGCTTTGGCGGAATGTTGGGTCTAGCTGCCTCCTTCTTCTTCGGGCAATCCTTCGACATGTGTCCCTCCTCACCACAACCATAACAAACTTTCTTAGTGAGGGTACACTCATTGGCATAGTGCCCTGGCTTTCCAAACTTGTAGCATGTGGCCACTACCTCACATTTTCCATGATGCTTCTTCTTACATTTGTCACACCATTTCGCTTCGCCTCCACCTCCCCTCGAACCAGACTTCGAGAACTTGTTTTTCTTGTTGGACCCTGAAGTTCCATCGAACTTCCTCTTTTCACCAACATCTATCCTTTCCAGACCCTTTTCCTTCTGCTGGGCCTCCACATTCTTAGCTGCACGAACAACTGTTTTCAGAGTAATTGCCATCTTGATTGTCGGACCAAAGTCGGCAGGCAGTCCATTAGCAAACCTCTCAATCTTGGAGAGTTCTGTTGGCACTAGGTACGGAAATAACTTCATTTTCTCAGTAAATGCAGTAGCATAGTCATCTATGCTCATCCTCCCCTTCTTCAAGTTTTGGAACTCATTGTTCAGATCAATCAGATCTATCTCTGAACAATATTGTACCCTTAACTGTTCCAAGAACTCCTCCCATGACATTTTCAGGGCTTCTCCTCGTGGCATAGTATCTGCCAACAACTTCCACCAACTCAAGACTCCAGTCTTCAGTTGTCTGACTACAAATACAGTCTTCTATTTGTTGCTACAGTCGCAACTTTCAAATACCATCTCCATTTCGAAGATCCAATCCATTATCTCAACAGGCTTTGGGCTTCCAGAAAGACTTGGCGGCTTGGCGCCCAAGAAGTTCTTGTACATTCGCCCATCCTTGTTGTTTCTCCTTTCCGGATCGTTCCTTCGTTCTCCTTGAATCCCAACTTGACTCATAATGCGACTGTTGTTCCCTTCCTCCGATTGCTCGGGAATCAGTTCGGGTTCCTCAATAGGTATGATAGGTTCATCCCTATTATCATGCAACATCTGTCGCATTTCATCCCTTCGTTCGGCTAACATAACCTGAATACTTCATAATCTGGAAGATCTACACAAAAATCGAACTTCTCGCGGGCAGAGCTTCGGCTCGGGAATCGCACTTCTCGGGATCTTCGAGAGCGTAAAACTTCCTCTTAACTTGGATATGAGATCCGGGGTGTCGGGATGGCTTCGGGGGTTTATACGCAGAGCTTCGGCACAAAAAGGAGAAGAAATGAGCAAATAAGCCCGGAACCCTCACATCCTATTTATAGGAGGCTGAGGCCTCGCAATACGCTGGGCGTACAGCCGTACGCGGGGCGTATGCGTCCAAAATCGTCACTGCGTGCGTCATCCGAAGAACTCGAGTGCGAGGGACGTCACGCTTCACTGTACGCTGGGCGTACTTCGGATGAGTCCGATGACTCCCTTTCGGATAATATCGGGTTTAATAATTAAATTTAAATATTAATTATTTAATAAACTTTGAAAATTCATATCTTCTTCATACGAACTCTGCACATCGCTAAGTCGAAACTTCAGAAAATCATAACTTCCTGATATGAAGTCAGATTTGGGCGTTCTATATACATTCGGAAACCTCGTTTCAACTACTACAACATTATTCAAAGATAACGAGTTTATTTTACACTTAAATTTTGATGCTCATTTTATTCTTAATTAATCTAATCCCATAATTAAGCAATTAAGCAATTAAGCACAAAACACATAATACACAAATAATACACTTCTATTATTTCAAAACGGGTTACAAAGGTTAACCTAGACTATTATATCAACATTAATGACAAGCCCAGAAACACAGGCGTTACAAATCCCTTCCCCTTTGAACCAGAGGTACCTGAAACATAAACTGAAAACCGTAAGCACAAAGCTTAATGAGTTCCGCAAAATACCCCATACCATACATATAATGGGCCTTTCCCGACAACCATCGGGGCCCGCCTAGAACGGATCTGCCAGTGACATGTGATGAGCCCCATCGAACACACTCATCAAGCCCCGTATGGCACCAGGTCTCGCCCTGTATACATACCAACACATACGATACGTGAAAGAGTCAAAAAGACAGCTAGCATACTATAACATAATCTAATGGGTTAGCATTGGTGCCTTCGACCCACAAGTACTATGAGGAGACTCACCTTGAGCTGTTGAAAAGTTAGATAAATGCTCGGACTGCTAATCCGGGAAATCTCCACACTAAATATTATCAAATAATACCCTAATTAATAATTAGGTCGTGAACCATAACCGAGAGTCTAAATCCTTAATCCCGACTCCTAGGGTAAAAGACCATTTTACGCTTCCTTTATTGGGCCTAAACAATGACAACCCTAAACCATAAAATAGCCCAAACTAGACCAAAGGCCCAAAAGCCCAACAGGCGAGTACGCCCAGCGTACTCTTCAATGACCAGCCTATGGGACTCAAACCCAGTACGCGCATCGTACTTAAAAGTATGTACACTAGCCAAAGAACCTTTTCTCAGTCTAATAGCTTAATCCCTCGAGACCATGACATCCAAACCTCAGATATATTTCTTAATAATGTTGTAATCCATAAAGTTAACGAATTTCCTAACTTACATGGCCCAAAAGGACCCAATACCAAACCGTAGGTCTAAAACTCCTTACAAAGTCCAAAAACTCATGCATGGTTGAATCGTAATCACCAAGATTCAATTTTTATACTTCAAGGACCTCAGATCTAACAAGAAATTCTAGCCTAAAGTTCTGGAGTAACCCATACTCCCAAGAACCAAGGTCAAGGGACCAAAAGCTCCTAAATCTAACCACAAATGGAATATTAACAAAATCACCATCAAGGTAAGAACTTTTTACCTCCAGAAGCTTGCAACGAAGAAGATAGATCTTGATCTAGAAGCTCCAACTCCAACAATGCACCACCACTAAGTCCTTTCTTCTTCAAATGCATAAAAGAACACCAAAACTTTCAACAAAAGCTTAAGAACACACCAAAGATTTCTAGGGTTTCATGGGGTAAGTTCTTGGGGTAAGGAGGCTGATGAGGGGTAGCCTCAAGGTCCATAATGATGCTTAAATTGTAACATCCATAAAAATCATGTCAAATTTGAACTTTTAAAAACATTTAGAAATCATTAAGTTATTACAATTCGTTTTCAAAATAGTATCATATCAGTGTTCCCAGAAATCATAATCATAAACCAAGGAAGTGTACGGTCACGCCTTCTCCTTCCCGCGATCATCCGAAGTACCTGAAACAATAATCGATAGATGTAAGCTCGAAGACTTAGTGAGTTACCCCCAAAATATCAACGCCATATAGATATAACCATATCATATAAACATATAAGCAAACAACATGAATAATGAGCCATAAGTTTGAATGGACCGACTCCTTGCCCTCAGTCTATCTGGAACGCTCTCCGAGCCCTTGGCACGTCTGGACCGCCCTCCTCGGGGCCTTCAGCCTATCCGGACCACTCACTGGGCCTTCGGCTTGACTAGATTTGCCTGAACCGGGCCTGAAGTTTACCCAGTCTGCCCAGGGTGTCTTGGCCTACTGCACACAGCAGGACATGCCTCAACCCTTTCCCCAAACCAGCAAACATGTGCACATACATATAAACAAGTAAACATGCAGATCTAACAGATCACTAATCATGGAAACCACCCTATAACCAGGATACCGATCTAACTGATCACTAACATACAACCATCCTATAACCATGATACTAATCTAACCGATCTCTAACATAGCAACCATCCTATAACCAGGATACACATATTATAACTCATAACGTGTGATAAACCCGGATACAAATTCGAAAAGGGTCGGCGTTGGTGCCTTAGACCCAATTGATATAGTGAGGATAACTCACCTCACATTGTCGATCTGAACTGAAGAATCGAACTCCCAAATCACTGTCCAACCAAAAATCCCGAACTATCAAATAACAAATACTATGTTAATAGATGGGAATACTAACATTGACTAAGAATGCACATAGTCCATTTCGCCTTTTTCTCTAATTTGGGCCAAGGCCCAATATCAATTCACTATGAAAAAAGTCCATATACATAAGCCCATTAATGGCCTAATTTCTCCAATTGGGCCCCACTCCCTAATTGGGGCTTAATCTAAAATCCATTACCAATTGGCCCAAAACATCATTGTTCAGAAAGTCCAGTAAGGCCCATGTCAAACTGGCCCAAGAGTGGCCCAAACCCGAAGCCTAAAATGTCAAAATCCCAACAGAGGGCGTACAGGGCCATACTTCCATTTGCGTTGACTACCATTGGGGTGGTTGACTCAGTACGTTGGGCGTACAGAAATTACGC
This sequence comes from Lactuca sativa, assembly GCF_002870075.4. Classification (NCBI taxonomy): domain Eukaryota; kingdom Viridiplantae; phylum Streptophyta; class Magnoliopsida; order Asterales; family Asteraceae; genus Lactuca; species Lactuca sativa. The sequence goes on from NC_056628.2 coordinate 9,613,278, forward strand.
GGGGCGTATGCAGGGTTTCACCAAAACTCCAATAAGTGCTTAATGGCTTAAGCACTTAAGCCTATATTTCAGATCCATTGACCTAAAGTGTCTTAGAACCATAAACTCTCGAACTTTAAGACTTTGGACATCTAGAAAGCTCTTAATACATGGTCTTAATCCAATAAGACCTTTCTACTACATGCATGAGACATCTTAAGCCATTGGGACCTCATTTTTATCACATATGACCTCTTCAAGAGTCTTGAAGGACAATTTATTTCGTCCAAATCATATTATGCACCAACTTGGGACTTTTGGGACAAGAAATGGTTCTTAAAGCTAAAATGGAAAGATCTATAACATGCATGCATAAAGTTTGAAGCTTTTTACCTTCTAGAGCTTTTAGGGCACCAAAAAACTTCAGATCTACTAGCGTGTTCTCCTTCTCAAACTCCTTGATGAAACACCTTCTTCTCAAACTACTCAAAATACACTCTATAAGCTCACACACTCAAGGAAATGATTAGGGTTTGGGGAAACGACTCTAAGCAGTGGAGGTTGAGGTAAGGGAGGGTTATGAGCTCATAAGGTTGTTTATATAGCACTCAAACCCTAAATATTAAGGTTTCCACCTGGCATGAGTACGCTCAGCGTACCTTATGTACACTTTGCGTACTCTCTTGATCCCGGTGTTACAACTTTAGCCATTAAGCTTCTCATGGGTCGAATCGTTTAACCCGTAGGGACTACAAATGACAAAATGATAATAGAAAAAAAGGATTCGGATATACCTGCAAAATCTCGGGATGTTACAATTCTCCCCCAGTTGACTTAGAATTCGTCCTCGAAGTCTGCAGCGGTAAATAGATCCGGGTACTGCTCCTGCATCTCAGACTCTGGCTCCCATGTCCACTATGATTCCCTCCGATGTCGCCACTGCATCTTTACCATAGGTACGTTCTTGTTGCGCAGAACCTTTACCTTCCTTAACAAAATAGCCACCGACTGCTCCACAAAGTTCAGACGCTCGTAAACCTGAACATCATCCAACAACACTACCATATCCTCATCCAATATGCACTTCTGCAACTGGGAAACGTGGAAAGTGTTGTGTATATGACGAAGCTCCTCCGGAAGATCCAATCTGTATGCAACGTTGCTAACGCTAGCAATAACCCGAAATGGTCAAATGTATCGGGGACCCAACTTTCCCCTCTTTCTGAAGCGAATCACACCCTTCCAGGGTGAAACCTTCAGTAATACCATGTCACCCACCTAGAACTCCAACTCAGATCGGTGTTTGTCGGCGTAACTCTTTTGCTGAATCTGAGCAGTTTACAGTCGTTGTCTAATCTGCAGAATCTTCTCAGTAGTTTGCAAGACAACCTCCGTCCGTCCCATCACTCTGTGACCAAACTCACCCCAACAGACTGGGATGCGACATCTTCGGCCATACACCATCTCAAAAGGTGGGGCACCAATGCTGGAATGATAGTTGTTGTTGTAGGAGAACTCTGCAAAGGGTAAGTGGGAATCCCATCTCCCACCGAAATCGATGACACAAGCCCTCATCATGTCCTCGAGGGTCTGGATGGTCCGCTCACTCTGGTCCTCGGTCTGCAGATGGTAAGTTGTGCTAAAGTGCAGCTGCATGCCCAGTTCTTCATGGAACTTATGCCAGCAACGGTAGGTGAACCTAACATCATGGTCGAAAACAATAGAAACCGGAACTCCGTGGTGAGCAACGATCTTGTAGACATACACTTTGGCCAGCTTCTCGGCTGATGAGCTCTCCCGTATGGTCAGGAAATGGGCACTCTTGGTCAATCGATCCACGATGACCCATATAGCATCGAATCCCTTCGTCATCCTCGACAACTTGGTAATGAAGTCCATCGTGATATGTTCCCATTTCCACATGGGAATCTCTAAAGGTTGTAGCTTGTCATGTGGCCTCTGATGCTCGGCCTTGACCATCCTATAGATCAAGCACCCCTCGACATACCAAGCAATTTCTCGCTTCATGCACGGCCACCAGTAACTCAAACTCAAGTCTCTGTACATCTTGGCGGCCCCCGGGTGAATAAAGAAGTGAGACGTATGAGCCTCCTGTCAGTCTGACCTCACCAGACATCGAAAACTATACCCCGACCGCATCGGGTCAACAATCCCTGGCTATCCTATACAAATCGGGCATTATTGCCCCTAATCCTCTCTATCTTCCATTTCCCTGGCCGCATGCCCTCATCCTGAGCCTCTCTAATCAAACTCACGAGTGGTGAATCCACCGATATCCTCATACACGTCGCTAGTGTGGAAGATCCAGCTGACTTGCGGCTCAGAGTGTCCGCCACCATGTTCGCTTTACCTGGGTGGTAAAGGATCTCATAATTGTAGTCCTTGACTACATCTAGCCACCTGCGCTGTCTCATGTTCAGGTTCGGCTGATCCATGATATGTCTCAGGCTCTTGTGGTCCGTGTAGATGGTACAGCGGACCCCATAGAGATAATGCCTCCAAATCTTGAGGGTGAACACCACCGCCCCCAGCTCCAGATCGTGAGTAGGGCATATTGTCTCATGCGGCTTCAACTATTGCGATATATAGGCTATCACCCGTCCCCTCTGCATAAGGACCGCACCCAGTCCTGTGATGGATGCATCATAGAACACCACAAAATCCTTGACTCCCTCCGGAAGAGTCAACACTAGAGCCTCACATAAACGCTGTCGGAGGGTATCAAACGCCCTCTACTGCTCCGGGGCCCCACCGGAAATCCACCCCCATCCTCGTCAGACGAGTGAGGGGTACTGCAATCTTGGAGAAATCTTGTATAAATATCCAGTAGTACCCTGCCAATCCCAAAAAGCTCATGGTGTCCGAGGGAGATTTCGAAACCTCCCACTGCATGACTGCCTCGATTTTGGTCGGATCGACCAAAATCCCCTCTTGGTTAACGAGGTATCCTAGGAACTGGACCTCTCGTAACTAAAACTCTCACTTCGAGAACTTGGCATAAAGTCCTTCATGCCTCAGAACTCCCAATAACTCTCACAGATGCTCCTCATGCTGTTCTCAGGTCTTGGAATACACTAAGATATCGTCGATGAATACTATGATCGAGCGATCGAGCATCAGTCTACAGACCCGATTCATCAGGTCCATAAACACTACTGGTGCGTTGGTGAGGCTAAACGGCATCACCACAAACTTGTAATATCCATAACGAGTTCGTAACGCAGTCTTCTCCATGTCCTCATCTCTGACCCGGACCTGATGATACCCAGACCTCAAGACTATCTTGGAAAACCAAGATAGACCATGCAACTGATCAAATAAATCATCTATCCTCGGGAGCGGATAACGGTTCTTCACCTTCAACATGTTCAACTCTAGGTAGCTGATGCACGTCCGGTGTGAACCATCTTTCTTCCTGACGAAGAGTATCGGTGCTCCCCACAGGGAATTGCTCGGACAAATGAACTGCTTGCCTAGCAGTTCCTGCATCTGTGACAACATCTCTTGCATCTCTAGTGGTGCCATACGGTACGACGCCTTGGCAATAGGGGCCGCACCTGACACTAAGTCGATCCTAAACTCGACCTGCCTCTCTGGAGGCACTCTGGGTAACTCCTCCGAGAATACATCAGCAAACTCCCTGACCATTGGAACCTCTGATATTGAAATCTTATCTCTGACCCACGTATCCACCACATACGCTAGATAACCTGCACACTCGTGCTGAATATACTGTCGATCCCTGGCAGCTAAACAAAACCCTGATCCCAGCCTGGTACCCTCGCCATAGATGATCAGTTCTCCCCCACGTAGGGTTTGAACCACCACTCGATGACCCTCGCAGTCGATCATCACTCTGAAACGACTAAGCCAGTCCATACCCATAATCACACACACATCCCCCATGGGGATCGGAATCAAGTCGATCGGGCAGGACACTCCGAAGATCTCCAAGTCACATCCTCGATAGACTGAAGAAGCAGAAACCCCGTGTTCATTGGCGATAGCGACTCGCAACGGACACTCTAGCTCTCTTACTGGCACACTGAACTCCCCACTAAATGCCTGAGATACAAAACGGCCGACTCCCCTCCCCCCCAAGTCAAATATAACCAATGTAGGCAAGGAGTTCACTAAAAACATACCTAATCATAGGTACAACAGATAAGCATAAAATAGATATAGTAAATGAGATAAGGGATAGTAACATACTAACAACAACATTCGGTGCTGCTCTGGCCTCCTCGGCTGTAAGCTAGAAGGTGCGTCCCTGGGCCCTTGGGGGCTCTGCTCTACCCTGCCTCCAATCGGTAATCCTCAATGTAGCCGGCGCTGGAGCCAGCGCCGGACTAGCAGTGAGCTGCAGAAAGTTGGTCTTCACATGAACAACCTGATGACAGTGGTAGCAGATCCTCATATCCTGAACCGGGGTCGTCTGGCGACAATACCTTGTGAAATTCCCTCCAGGCCATATTTGCAGCATCCGCTACCCGATCTACAAACCCCTGAATGACCCTTCCTGCACTTGCCACAAGTGTAGCCCTGTTGTCCCCTTGCTCTAGAATCAGTGCTCTTAGACCGCTTCGGCGCCGACTGAAACTGTGTCGGGGCCCACCGCTGCTCCATCAATTGCAGCTCAATCTCTAATTCACACTGCCTAGCGGTCCCTACAGAGCACGGCTTCTAGCCAAACCCCCTCGTAGGTAAGATATGCTTACCTAATATTTAATATAGCTTTTATTTAAATGTAGTAACGTTATTTGGACCTTATAATAATTATTTGCGCTATTATTATGGGTTATATAAGTGTCGTTATAATATCTTTTTAACCACTCGCGGTACGGGGAATCCGGTATGAAGGGCCACCTGGGTTGTTGGATTTCAGAAGTTCTATATGCCAAAATGATCATGCCCTGTGGTGTTTCATGTTTGACCCCTGTCTGTACATAGTGGGTGAAGAGTATTGCTTAACGCTTATATAATAGTAATAATAGCTAGACTATCAATTAGTCTCATTAAACATTAGACTAAACTCTAGTGGAAATGATACTAGGTTTTGTCAACGAAAATTTGTTTTAAATTAAATGAAGTGTTGTCCGAGTACCGAGTCACCACCTTTGCAGGTGTGTAAATAGTTGCTTTCATCTTACACATAGATATGAAGTATTTTATATAAATTACGTGCTATGTGTGTATATTGTTTGAATACTTGTTGTCTATGCTAAATGAAATGTTTTATACGTGTTTTAAATGATATAAACTATATATGTATTTTATATCTACAAAATGTGTTGGGTAAAACATGAGTAGATTAGAGGTGAGATAAATGATGAGCGATGAAAGATGAGATAAATGATGAGCAATGAAAGATGAGATGAACGGTAAGCGATGATATATGTGTGATAAAATATGGTGCGAAGCGATGACCTAAGCGATGAGCCAAAGCGATGAGCCAAAACGATGAACCAAAGCGATAAACCAAAAAGATGACCCAAGCGATGGCCTAAATGATGACCTAAGCGATGAGCCAAAGCGATAAACCAAAAAGATGACCCAAGCGATGGCCCAAGCGATGACCTAAACGATGACCTAAGAGATTACCCAAGCGATGGCCCCGTCATCTAGCAGAATATGGATGACAACCACACACTATTCTAGACAGTCTACTGTAACACTAGCAGGCTCGTTGTGTTCACTCGGTGTACTCTAAAACCCATTGACATGTATTACGAGTGGACTCTCAAAAACTATACTATCAATAAACGAGATAAACCCTCGCGATTATGTAGAGTTAGTGTTGATTCCTTAGGATACTCTTTAGGAATGAATGAACGAGGAATAGCTTAATATTAGGTTAGATCCTTAAGAATAAATAAGATAATGGGGATGGGTAATTGGGTTGATCGTTTGATGTTTAACATAATAATTATATTATTGTGGGTTGAAAACCTTATGTACTTACCAGGTTTCCTAACCTGACCCACTCAAGCTTATTTGTATCACAGGTGTCGATATGAAGCTACTTTACACTGAGGGATTTAAAAGAGATGTAGATCACTAGTGTAAATGAATGTAAGTTCTGTTTATGCGTATGTTTCTGTATTAACGATGATATCCCAAATGTTTTAAAATGGATAAAAATACATTTCTTCATAAATGCTATGATAATGTATTTATCATGGTTTTCTAGGAACAAATTATGCATCATTTTTATTGAAAGAGGTACTCTGATTTTTATAAAGCATAAACAAAATCGGTATTTTCTGGCCGTGAAAATGGGGATGTCACAGTTGGTATTAGAGCATTAGTTTAAGCGAACTAGGAATATAGATTTATTTCTAGACTTAAACTTAGAATGCTAAGTGATGATTGTGAGGAGTGCGTCTAATAAATTTAGGTAATACACCTGAATAGACAAAAGCACTAGCTTATTTAGGAAAATGCCTAACATGCTTTTATGTGCTAAATGATTTATGATACGCATTATAAGATCGGATATATGGTCTGTTGTCGACCGGATCTGGAAACTTTACGTGTTCAGACTTCTAAACGTTTAATTACGGTATTAGAACTGGCATGTAACTTTTCAGAGTAATATCGAGATTTACACGTCGATCGTAAATAAAATCTTTCCTATCTTAATTCTCGTTGTTTTGCACCGAACGTCTGATTTGGTGTACAGAACGAAATGGAAAGAACCCGAAGTGGAAACACGAATGGAAATAGAAATCAACCACCTCAACCACTAGTGATTAAGCAAATACCTGTTGTAGTAGCTGATGGGTTTTAGGTAAAACAAATAAACTAGAAAATAATTCCTAAGTTCACATGCAACCTACTTTGGATCTATGTTTTAACTATTGAACATACAACTTTTAATTGCAAAACAAGAACCCTAGAGGAGGTGACTATTTTCAAAAATAATAAACTAGGGTTAGGAGTTACATACCTTTCAATTGTTATAGCAAACAATTGACAATTCCCTTGATCTTCTTGGAAGCTTAGCACCACAAGTGTAATGCCTCTAATGGAATCACACCCAAACTAGCAAGAAGGAACGTAGAGGAGAGAGGGGAGGGAGTATGCAAATCGGCCAGGGTTTCTTCCAAAGAAATAAGTGTGCTCAAATGTGAACCAGGAGGCTCCTTAAATAGTTGAAGGATCTAGGGTTTAGGGGAAACCCTAGTTATCATTTGCTTAGGGCCTAAGCAAAACCCAAGGGCCTTATCTTGGACCCCTTGGATGAATTCTCTAGGGTTTCCCCTAGGGTTTTCGTCCACCTCTTTCCAAGTGGGTTCTGGAACCTTCCATTCAACGATCAGTTAATTGCAAACCAGTCCCTGCACTTTATAATTAACTCTTTTAACCCCAAAATTAATTCTAATTAGTTTCTGGCTAACAATTAATTAAACATAATGATTTCTTATTAATATATTAATCTTTTAACATATTAATAAATTCATTTATATTAATTTATTACTCTTATAATAAATTAATATCTCTCCTTTCATAATTTCCTTGTCTGCTGCTAGGTTTGAGGGCAACCCAAAAGGACTGTGTTGCTATCAATTCAAGTACATACCAATTATAGTTATGGGCTTAGACACCTAATCCAACAGTCTCCCACTTGGATAAGTCTGTAACTATAATTGCTAGTATGCCTTCTAAATTTGACTAGCAAATTGTAGCTTCCAAAAAGCTGTTGCCGAACTCTGACCCAGTCAGTTACGAGTCCTAAGATAAGTGATCGTATAATCCTTCATTCTGCTAGATATCCATATACAAAAGACATGGAATGTAATCAATCTCTTTTGTCCAGAATCTATGTTTCCCGATTCCTGATTTGTGATGATATAGGACTTCTGATCGAACACATCAATTCAGTCCTTGCTAGGCCCAGCACAAAAGTCAACACCAAATCATCGAGGGGCCCACAGATATCGCTTTTCCCATTAGGGAAAAAGGAACAAATAAACATTGACTCATATGCTTGTATCTTTTACTCATCAAACTATACATGACAATACGTTTTATAACACCAAGTTACTGATGCGTTTTCATATCACCAATACATGGCTGACTTGCAAATTACAACTCATATATCTCTGTTGCAAGATTATAGATATTATCGTCTTAGTATTACTCGTGATGAATTCCATGAAGTAATACTCTGAGCGTGGGTTTATCCAATACTCAAATCTCACTCTCTGAGTACTCATGAACATTGTAGCAATTCTATTGCCATGTCTATCCTTAGACAATCTGCAATCCAATTCATGACAGTCTTAATTCACTACTTACTTCCAAAAGTAAGAGCGACTGTGGAGTTTGAACAATCATATTATTCGGGAAGTAAAACATGCAAAATATGAAACACAACAATAAACAATTGACAAAAGGTAGTAAACCCATAGATAATACTTTATTATTTAATCACCAAAAGTCAATTACATTTACTTTGTTACAGGTTTTAGGACAAAACTAATCTAACTATTAAAACTAATATCATCTCTCAGACCTATGCTCCAAGCATGCTGAATATGCTTAGCCCTAGTCAGACCCTTTGTGAGGGGGTCTGCTGGGTTATCTTCAGATGATACCCTCTTTACAACAAGATGGCCTTCTTCTACTCTATGCCTGATGAAATGGTACTTTCTGTCGATATGTCTGGTTTTACCATGGTCTCTGGGTTCCTTAGTTAAGGCAACCGCTCCCTCATTATCGCAGAACAGTTCCATAGGCTCCTGGATGGTTAGAACAACTCCGAGATCCCCGATGAATTTCCTCAACCAAGCTGCTTCTTTAGATGCTTCACTCGCTGCTATATACTCTGATTCACAATTAGAATCAGCCACCGTATCTTGCTTGGAACTTTTCCAAGTAACTGCTCCTCCATTCAGCAGAAATACCCAATCAGATTGAGAATGGAAGTTATCTCTATCAGTTTGAAAACTGGCATCACTGTAACCATCTACTCTCAAAGTATCATTGCCACCAAGTACAAGGACCTAGTCCTTCGTTCTTCGCAAATACTTGAGTATATTCTTTACTGTTGTCCAATGATCTCTACTCGGGTTTCCCTGATAGCGACTGACCATGCTCAAAGCAAAGGCCACATCAGGGCGAGTACATGTCATAGTGTACATGATCGATCCGACAGTGGAAGCATAAGGTACACGACTCATGTCTGCTATTTCCTCGTCTGTACCAGGGCATTAAGTCTTACTCAATTTTGTGTTGCTCTGGATAGGCAGCTCTCCCTTCCTGGAATTTTCCATACTAAACCTCTTTAGTACCTTATCCAAGTATGTGCTCTAACTAAGTCCAATTAGTCTCTTCTTTCTATCTCTCAATATCCTAATCCCAAGAATATAGGGAGCTTCTCCAAGGTCTTTCATGGCAAAACACTTTCCAAGCCAAGACTTAACTTCATTCAAGGTTGGAACGTCATTACCAATGAGTAACATGTCATCGACATCTAACACCAGAAAAGTTACTATACTCCCACTAGCCTTGATATACACACAAAACTCATCTTCACTTCTAGAGAAACCAAACTCTTTGACTTTCTCATGGAAGCAAAGATTCCAGCTGCGAGATGTTTGTTTCAATCCATAAATGGATTTCTCAAGCTTACACACTCTATTGGGAAACTTTGCATTGACAAAACCCTCTGGCTGATTCATGTAAACATCCGCAGCCAGCTTCCCATTAAGGAAGGCAGTCTTAACATCCACCTGCCAGATTTCAAAGTCATGACAGGCAGCTATGGCGAGCAATATCCTGATTGATTTGATCTTGGCTACTGGTGAGAAAGTTTCATCATAGTCAACCCCTGTGGTTTGTGTGAAACCTTTCGCAACCATTCTAGCCTTGAATGTGTGGACATTCCCATCCATATTTGTCTTCTTCTTGAAGATCCATTTGCAACCAACTGTCTTACAACCTGGTGCATTATCAACCAAATTCCAAACTAGGTTCTCATACATGGATTTTATCTCGCTTTCCATTGCCTCTTTCCACTTGGAAGCCTCTGGACCTGCCATCGCTTCCTTGTAAGAGACTGGTTCATCTAAATTCACCAGTGTCCTATCACTGATGAATGTGTCACCGTCTGAAGCGATATAAAAACCATACAACTCAGGTGGCACACTCACCCTAGTGGATCTACGAAGTGGCAATGATTTATCAACTGGTTCAACAGGAACTGTTTCCTCTGGTTGAGTGCTAGTGTCATCTAAGGTTCCTTCATTGGTTGACTCTTGAATCTCTTCAAGGTCAATGGTACTCCCACTGTCCTCTTTGGATATGAGCTCTCTTTCTAGAAAGACTCCTCTTCGAGCTACAAACACCACATTCTCACTAGGTCTGTAGAACAAATATCCAAAAGACTGTTTTGGGTAACCAATGAAAACACATTTCTCACTTCTTGCTGCTAGCTTGTCGTGAGTCTCTCGTCTTACGAAAGCCTCACAACCCCATACTTTAATATGTGCTAACGAGGGAACTTTCCCTGTCCACATTTCGTGAGGTGTTTTGGCAACCTTCTTTATTGGGACAAGATTTAGGATGTGGGCAGCTGTTTCTAAGGCATAACCCCAGAAATGAATTGGAAGTGGAGCACGACTCATCATAGAACGAACCATGTCTAACAAGGTTCGATTACGCCTCTCGGCTACACCATTTAACTGTGGTGTCCTAGGAGGAGTCAATTGTGAGCCTATCCTACATTCTTTTAGATAGTCGTTGAACTCAATGCTAAGATACTCTCCGCCTCTATCGGATCTAAGTACCTTTATTTTCCTGCCTAATTGATTTTTGACCTCATGTTTAAACTCTTTGAACTTTTCAAAAGTTTCTGACTTATGTTTGATTAAGTATACATAACCATATCTACTAATAATCATCAGTGAAAGTCACATAAAATCGATTAGCATCTCTTGTGGTTGATCTGAAGGGCCCACACACATCTGTGTGTATGAGATCCAACAGACCTTCACCTCTTTCACAAGACCCCGTGAATGGTGATTTTGTAATCTTTCCCAAAAGACAAGATTCACACAGATCATCTGATTTTAGGTCAAATGATTCCAAGACTTCATCCTTTTGGAGTTGGACTATGCATTTCTTGTTAATGTGTCCAAGACAACAATGCCACAAGCATGCCTTGTCTACACTATTAGACAAGTCAATATTAAACACATTATTTCCTAAGCTATCAACACAAGTCATTGTTTCATACACGCCATCACAAGGTAAATCTTCAAACACAAAAACACCATTCTTATAAACAGAAATTGAACCATTCAAATCATTAAAAGAGTATTTAAAACCTTGTCTGAACAATGCATGAAATGAAATAATGTTTCTCGTCATCTCAGACGAATAGCAACAATTCAACAAATCTAATCTAACATCATTTCTAAGCAAAAGTTGATAAACTCCGATCTTGGTTACTGGTGAAGACTTCTTGTTTCCCATGATCAAGTTTATCCTACCTCGCTCTATCTCCTCACTTTCCCTTAGCCCCTGCAAATCATAACAGATGTGAAAACCACATCCTGTGTCAAGGACCCATGAACGAGGAGATAATGAGTTATTAGAAGAAATAGTGTAAATACCTGCTGAAGATGGATTCACTTTGCCATCTTTGATGTCCTGCAGATATTGTGGGTAGGTTCTCTTCCAATGCCCTTTTTTATTGCAATAAAAGCAAACAGCTTCCTTTGGATCAGAGACATGGGGAATGGAAGCATTGGGCTTGGCTTTCGGGCCATTGCTAGATGAACCTACTTGGACCTTTTCCTTCCAGTTTTGCTTAGGAGGACCTTTCCTCTTTTTCCCCTTTCCCTGTCCAATAGCAAGAACATGAGCACTTGCAGGAGTGGAGGCTATACTTTTACCCTTCATCCCTGCTTCAGCAGTCTGCAACAAGTTGTGTAATTGGGCCAATGTCTGCTTGGTGTTGTTCAAATGGTAAGTTAAGATAAACTGACCATAACAATCAGGCAACGAGTTCAAGACCATGTCAATGGCCAATTCCTCATCAAAATGAATGGTGAGCTTGACCAAACGCTCTATGTAGCGTTGCATTCTTTGCACATGAGACACAACCGATTCCCCCTCTTTCATCTTGCAAGCCATGAGTGACTTGACTACTTCAAACTTTTCTTGACGAGCTCGCTTATGGTACTTTTCCATAAGGTCCTTGTTCATCTCAAAAGGCCAGTAGTCCTCATAGTACCTTTGCAGTTCTGGGGACATGGTTGCGACCATGATGCACGCCACTTTGGTAGCATCATCATAGTGCTTCTTGTATGCAGCATACTCTTCGGGAGTGGTTTTGGACTCATCAAGTTCTTTGAGCTCCTTTTCAAGGACATACTCTTTGTCCTCGAATCTGAGCGCCATCTTGATGTTACGCATCCAATCGTTATAGTTCGAGCCATCCATAATGACTTTAGCGCAAATGTTGAGCAGAGAGAAGTTGTGGCTGGAGGATGAAGAAGCAGAAGTGTTTCCAGGAGTAGACATCTAAAAAGAAGGATAGTTTTAGTTTAGATTTCAAGACACCTCAATACAATAATCCAAAGATATCATATCAAGTTTAGGACCCAACTATGATGATTTACAACTTAGAAATGGGATGCCGAGATACAAGTTCAAATCTCATAAAGGTAGGTGAATGACGATTCACCAATTCCACCATTAGACGAAATGAAATTACTAATTCTTTTGAGATAAATTAAAACTATTTAATGGCATGTTTTAATCTCAGATTATGCTCTACTATTTATGACTGGGATACCGAGGATCACAAACTAGATGTGAATAACCATGCAAATGTGCTTGGTAACCTTGTTGTCTTTGTCATTAACTATTGATGTGTCAGTAAACCACACACGCTCCATCAAAATGATAATTATAAGATACCCATTACTACTCTTTATTAGTGCCTTTTAGTGTGCTGATTAACCACACACGCTCCACTAACGACCAATAAAGCATAATGTGCAATTTCATGGATTAGCATACTTTTCACATTTTTCCTAAAGTAACTAGAGTTGGGATTTTAAAAATAATGTTCAAGTACTTTCTTTAATAGCATTATACTTTTAATGAGAAGTAGTTGTGTAACGCCCGCAAATCCGGGCTAGTCAATTTAGAGGAAATAGGGGTCGAAAACGATTTTTCGACAAAAGATTATTTAGAATAAATAATCTTAACCAAGTTATGTAATATGTCTCAAGGTTTCCGTACATATAAAGAACGCCGAAATCTGAGTTATAACGAAGAAGTTATGGCCCGTCGAAGTTTTACGGCAAAACCGGCACGACGCCGGGAAGCGTAAATAGTGAATTTACGATAGAGCGAGATTTAGCCTTAGAATTTTAAACAAAAGTTGTAGGATACGTTAAACTAAGAGCGTCGATAAAAAGAACGCCCAAATCTGACTTCGTATGAGGAAGTTATGATTTTTCGAAGTTTCGGCTTAGCAGTGTACAGCCCGAAACTCGAATTTTAGTTCGAGCAGTTTTTGGCTTACGCGACCTAAATGAGAGTTGCAGCTCTCATTAATAGGAACTCAACGGTAAAAAGACAGACGAAAACGGAGTCCGTATGAAGGAGTTACGAATTCTTCGCGGTCATTTAGCAGTTTAACTCCTCCTGCAGTTAAATTTAAGATCGGTCAGGAATTAGCCGACGGAGTCTAAATGAAAGTTGTAGATCTTATTTTTACCTACGCTTGGAAGAAAAGAAAGTCAAAAACGGAGCTCGTATGCGAGAGTTATGATTTTTCTAAGTCGGGAGGCTGCTGTGCGAAATCGGGTGACGTGGCGCAATCCTGGCCGTTGCTTCCTCCCCAAGGCTAGCCACCAGATGGTGACACCTAGCCTGGAACTCGACGAGTTTGAGGCCAACTCGATGAGTTTTTGGCTTTTCCAACCTATAAAAAGGGTGCCGGGGCACCCTCATTTCTCACACCTTTTCCCACTTCTTTCTCTCTCTAAACTCTCTCTCTAACCCCCCAAACCCCCCTAAAAGCCTAGGTAAACCCCCTAGCACCCGAAGGAAGCACCGAGGCTCCTGGAGCCTCGAGAAAAGAGCCTTTCGGCTCTGGAACGCTGCTCCAGCGAAGCTCGGTTTTGCGAAAAACTCGTTGTAAGTGAGTTGTACCTACCCTATCTTTAGTATAGCTTATGTTTTAATATAGTAACGTTATTAGGAACTTATAATGAGTATTTGGGCCATTATTATGAGTTATATTGAGTGTTATTTAACGCTTATATAATAATAATAATAGCTAGACTATTAATTTGTCACGATTATCGTTAGACTAAACCCTAGTGGTATTGATACTAGGTGTCGTCAAGGGATAAGTGTTTTGAGAGTACCGAAGCGCGGTCCGAGTGTTGAGTCACCAACTTTCAAGTGAGTGAATAGTCTCTTTCATCTTACACATAGATATGAAGTATTTTATATAAACTACGTGCTATGTGTGCATATTATCTGAATACTTGCTGTCTATGTTGGATGAACGTTTTATACATGTTTTCAAGGATTTAAACTGTATACGTATTTTATATATACAAATATGTTGGGTATGAGATGGGTAGATGAATGATGAGAGATAGAAGATGATGTGAGTATACATTGGCAGCTATAGACTTAGTGCCTATGGGACGAACACCGGTAGCTATGGACTTAGTACCTGTTAGACGCTGGTAGCTATGGATTTAGTACCTGTTAGGAATTGGTAGCTATGGACTTAGTACCTATTAAACACTGGTAGCTATGGATTTAGTACCTGATGAGTAGGATATAGCAGCTATGGATTTAGTGCTTTACGAACGAACATCGGCATCTATGGATTTAGTGCCAGTCCTATAACCCTAGAAGTAAGGGACTTCGGAATAAACGAATGCAGGATAGATGACTCTTAGGTTAAATCCTTAAGAGTAAAGAAGATAATGGGGATGGGTAATTGGGTGGATTGTTTGATTGTTTAACATAATATTTATATTATTGTGGGTTGAAAACCCTATGTACTCACCAGGTTTCCCAACCTGACCCACTCAGATTATTTATATCACAGGTGTTGATATGAAGTCACTTTACACTGAGAGATTTAAAGAGATGTAGATCACTAGTGTAAACAAATGTAAGTTCTGTTTATGCTTATGTTTATGTATTAACGATGACATCCCAAACATTTTAAAATGAAATAAATACGTTTCTTCGAAAATGTTTTAAAAACGTATTTACCATGTTTTTCTGGGAACAAATTCCGCAACATTTTTATAAAATGAAGTACTCTGATTTTTATAAAGCATAAACAAAAATCGGTCTTTTCTGGCCGTGATTTTGGGGATGTCACAGTTGGTATCAGAGCATTAGTTTAAGCGAACTAGGAATATAGATTTATTTCTAGACTTAAACTTAGAATGCTAAGAGATGATTGTGAGGTGTGAGCACTAGCTTATTTTAGGAATGATGCCTAAATTGCTTTTATGTGCTAAATGCTTTGTGCATGATATGTTGTTATTTGTTCGGATCTATGGTCTGTTGCCGACCGGATCTGGAAACCTTATGTGTTTAGGATTCTAAGCGTTTAACTTCAATATTAGAATTAGCATATAAACGTTTCGGGGTGATAAGGATGATTTAAGAAGACAATCCTAAATTAAGATCTAGATTCACCTTATTCGGTGTATAGATCAAGATGGCAAGAACCCGTAGCGGAAACGTAAACGCAAATGGGAACAGAAACCAACTCCCAGTGGTTCAACAAATACCTGTTGTAGAAGAAGTTGCGCCTGAGCCAGTCACCATGGATGGAGTTCAAGCCATGATTCGGGCTATGTTGGCTGAACAAAGGGAAGAAATGAGATGGATGTTGAATAGGGACGAACCTACCGTACATGTTGAACCGACGGAGCCAGTTCCCGAGCAATCTGAGGAAGGGAACTACAGCCGCCAAGTGAGTCAAGTAGGGACTCAAGGTGAGCAAAGGGATGGCCCAGAAGGGAGAAACAACAAGGATGGGCGGGTGTACAAGAATTTCTTGGGTGCGAAACCACCAAGTCTCTCAGGAAGCCCAAAGCCTGTTGAGATTATGGATTGGATCTCCGAGATGGAAATGGTGTTTGAGAGCTGCGACTGTAGCGAGAAACAGAAGACCGTCTTCGCCGTAAGACAACTGAAAACTGGAGTCTTGAGTTGGTGGAAGCTATTGGCAGATACGATGCCACGAGGAGAAGCCATAAGGATGTCATGGGAGGAGTTCTTGGAACAGTTGAATATGCAGTACTGCTCGGAGATAGATCTGATAGACCCAAACAACGAGTTTCAGAACCTGAAGAAAGGGAAGATTAGTGTTGATGAGTATGCCACTGCATTCACCAAGAGGATGAAGCTATTCCCCTACTTGGTGCCTACTGAACTCTCCAAGATTGATAGGTTTGCTAACGGACTGCCCACTGACTTTGGCCCAATGGTCAAAATGGCAACTACCTTGAAAACAGCTATAAGGGTAGCTAAGAACGTAGAGGCCCAGATAAGAGAAAAGGGTCTAGAAAAAGATAAGGCAAGAGAGAAGCGGAATTTTGAAGGATCTTCAAGGTCCAACAAGGAAAGCAAATTCTCAAAGCTTGGAGGAGGAGATGGAGGTGAAGCGAGATGGTGTGATAAATGCAAGAAGAAGCATGGTGGGAAGTGCAACAAAGAAGTGATTTGTTACAAGTGTGGGAGGACTGGTCACTATTCCAAGTACTGCACACACAATGATAAAGTATGATACGGATGTGGAGGCAAGGGGCACATGTCCAGAGACTGCCCAAGGAAAAATAAAGCAGCAAGACCAGAAACGCCACCAAGGCCAAGGGCATTTCACATGATCCTCGACGAAGCAGGGAACCATGCGAGGAATCAAGAATGAGGACTTCTTACCCGAAGATCGGATTATGCAGTAGCTATAGTTTCGTATGATGTAGCCTAGTAGAGGCATAGTCTAGGGTGAACTTGAACACCTATGTAATCGTTTCAAGAAATAATATAAAACCTTCGTTTAGTTATCTGATGTGTTGAATGATTGTGTGATTTGCTGCATGGTGACTTAGGAAACTGTGAGACAATACTTGGGACGAGCATGAGTAGGTGTGAATGGTAGTAGAGGCCTATACTACCGGAAGCACAGGACTCACACTTGGATCAGGGAAAGTCACAAGGTTACCAAAAAGCTAGTAATTGATTTCGTTTTATTCAAGTGTGTCATTACCATCGTTTCTTTAATGACTAAGAAGAGTGTTGATGTTCCGGCCCTAGTGGTCATATCGAATTGAGTCCGACTACACTAAGTATGCTATGTGGTTTAGAAAATCAAGATCAATGTAGCGTCCGACTTGAACCAAACGATTGAAATCAAAGCGATCAATAGAAATATCGCGCTCGTTGTTAAAGAAGTTGGTAGCTAGAAATGTCAAATGTTAAAGTGTGATTATATCACATTAGAACATGAAGGAAGGCATAGTCTGTTTTAGAATTTAACTCTAAGATACCTAAGTCTAAGTGTTGCAACATACGATGATAGGTCATTAGAATATGACACATCAATCCATAGTAGTAATAAAAGAAATCATCTCAAGTTCGTATCCATTAAGGATCGAGATTGTGACTTGAAGGTCATAGTTGGGAGTCTAGCCTGAGGTAGAGAGCAGGTGCACGATCGAGTACTACATACAGTCAATAAGTCTGAGAGAAAGACTTGAAGGAATGTAGAAGTTATAATTATTACCTAGGATGAAGATATGACATATGGAGTCATTATACGACCCTATTTCGTTGATGATTCCGGGACGTAATCATCCAAAGGGAGAGATAATTGTAACGCCCGCAAATCCGGGCTAGTCAATTTAGAGGAAATAGGGGTCGAAAATGACTTTTTGACAAAATATTATTTAGAATAAATAATCTTAACCAAGTTATGGAATATGTATCAAGGTTTCCGTACATATAAAGAACGCCGAAATCCGAGTTATAACGAAGAAGTTATGGCCCGTCGAAGTTTTACGGCAAAACCGGCACGACGCCGGGAAGCGTAAATAGTGAATTTACGATAGAGCGAGATTTAGCCTTAGAATTTTAAACAAAAGTTGTAGGATACGTTAAACTAAGAGCGTCGATAAAAAGAACGCCCAAATCTGACTTCGTATGAGGAAGTTATGATTTTTCGAAGTTTCGGCTTAGCAGTGTACAGCCCGAAACTCGAATTTTAGTTCGAGCAGTTTTTGGCTTACGCGACCTAAATGAGAGTTGAAGCTCTCATTAATAGGAACTCAACGGTAAAAAGACCGACGAAAACGGAGTCCGTATGAAGGAGTTACGAATTCTTCGCGGTCATTTAGCAGTTTAACTCCTCCTGCAGTTAAATTTAAGATCGGTCAGGAATTAGCCGACGGAGTCTAAATGAAAGTTGTAGATCTTATTTTTACCTACGCTTGGAAGAAAAGAAAGTCAAAAACGGAGCTCGTATGCGAGAGTTATGATTTTTCTAATTCGGGAGGCTGCTGTGCGAAATCGGGTGACGTGGCGCAATCCTGGCCGTTGCTTCCTCCCCAAGGCTAGCCACCAGATGGTGACACCTAGCCTGGAACTCGACGATTTTGAGGCCAACTCGATGAGTTTTTGGCTTTTCCAACCTATAAAAAGGGTGCCGGGGCACCCTCATTTCTCACACCTTTTCCCACTTCTTTCTCTCTCTAAACTCTCTCTCTAACCCCCCCCAAACCCCCCTAAAAGCCTAGGTAAACCCCCTAGCACCCGAAGGAAGCACCAAGGCTCCCGGAGCCTCGAGAAAAGAGCCTTTCGGCTCTGGAACGCTGCTCCAGCGAAGCTCGGTTTTGCGAAAAACCCGTTGTAAGTGAGTTGTACCTACCCTATCTTTAGTATAGCTTATGTTTTAATATAGTAACGTTATTAGGAACTTATAATGAGTATTTGGGCTATTATTATGAGTTATATTGAGTGTTATTTAACGCTTATATAATAATAATAATAGCTAGACTATTAATTTGTCGCGATTATCGTTAGACTAAACCCTAGTGGTATTGATACTAGGTGTCGTCAAGGGATAATTGTTTTGAGAGTATCGAAGCGCGGTCCGAGTGCTGAGTCACCAACTTTCAAGTGAGTGCATAGTCTCTTTCATCTTACACATAGATATGAAGTATTTTATATAAACTACATGCTATGTGTGCATATTATCTGAATACTTGTTGTCTATGCTGGATGAACGTTTTATACATGTTTTCAAGGATTTAAACTGTATACGTATTTTATATATACAAATATGTTGGGTATGAGATGGGTAGATGAATGATGAGAGATAGAAGATGATGTGAGTATACATTGGCAGCTATAGACTTAGTGCCTATGGGACGAACACCGGTAGCTATGGACTTAGTACCTATTAGACGCTGGTAGTTATGGATTTAGTACCTGTTAGGAATTGGTAGCTATGGACTTAGTACCTATTAAACACTGGTAGCTATGGATTTAGTACCCGATGAGTAGGATATAGCAACTATGGATTTAGTGCTTTACGAACGAACATCGGCAGCTATGGATTTAGTGCCAGTCCTATAACCCTAGAAGTAAGGGACTTCGGAATAAACGAATGCAGGATAGATGACTCTTAGGTTAAATCCTTAAGAGTAAAGAAGATAATGGGGATGGGTAATTGGGTGGATTGTTTGATTGTTTAACATAATATTTATATTATTGTGGGTTGAAAACCCTATGTACTCACCAGGTTTCCCAACCTGACCCACTCAGTTTATTTATATCACAGGTGTTGATATGAAGTCACTTTACACTGACAGATTTAAAGAGATGTAGATCACTAGTGTAAACAAATGTAAGTTCTGTTTATGCTTATGTTTATGTATTAACGATGACATCCCAAACGTTTTAAAATGAAATAAATACGTTTCTTTGAAAATGTTTTAATAACATATTTACCATGTTTTTCTGGGAACAAATTCCACAACATTTTTATAAAATGAAGTGCTCTGATTTTTATAAAGCATAAAAAAAATCGGTCTTTTCTGGCCGTGATTTTGGGGATGTCACAAGTTGTCCTATCAAATCCGTTCTGCTAATGACCCTCCACTAATCAAGGAAGCGGTGGGTGAGAGTGGACACCCATTCAACTACCATTTTATAGGCAGTTTCCTTATTCCCCCCTTATAGATTAGGTTCGTGAATGAGGCATACTAGCGATTTGACTGACCATATTCTTATACATATATAATATTAAACTTTTAATTATAATATATATAAGGTGTGTTTTAAAACATTTTAAAACTCCAAGGGTTTATATAAATTTCGAAATTTAATCTATTAAATTTTAAATTTATATAAACCAATTAATTAGATTTAATGTTTATCTATTAATTAACTTTTAATTAATTTATTAAATCTTGTAAGGATTATCCAATTAAATTAAAAAATTAATATAATCCTAATCCTTATCCCTCTAAATTTCGAAATTTAGGGAAAGGATAATTATCCAATTAATCTAATCAAGTAAAAATTTTCCAAAAACAAGAAACATTAAAATGTCTAGCATATTTCGAAATTTACAAGGGAGGAGGCTAGGGTTTTCAAAACCCTAACCCTAATTTCGATTAGGGTTCTTTGGAGGCTAGGGTTTTCGAAAACCCTTTGATCCACAACCCTAAAAATCGAAAAAAAAGGCCTTTAGGGTTTAATAGCTATAAACCCTAATTTGCAATTCAACAATTGTAGCAATTCAATTTAAAACAAACAATGGCTCTGATACCACTGATGGGTTTTAGGTAAAACAAATAAACTAGAAACAATTCCTAAGTTCACATGCAACCTACTTTGGATCTATGTTTTAACTATTGAACATACAACTTTGAATTGCAAAACAAGAACCCTAGAGGAGGCGACTATTGTCGAAAATAATAAACTAGGCTTAGGAGTTACATACCTTTCAGTTGTTATAGCAAACAATTGACAATTACCTTGATCTTGATCTTGATCTTCTTGGAAGCTTAGCACCACAAGTGTAATACCTCTAATGGAATCACACCCAAACTAGCAAGAAGGAAAGTAGAGGAGAGAGGGGAGGGAGTTTGCAATTCGGCCAAGGTTTCTTCCAAAGAAATCAGTGTGCTCAAATGTGAACCAGGAGGCTCCTTAAATAGTTGAAGGATCTAGGGTTTAGGGGAAACCCTAGTTATCCTTTGCTTAGGGCCTAAGCAAAACCCAAGGACCTTATCTTGGACCCCTTGGACGAATTCTCTAGGGTTTCCCCTAGGGTTTTCGCCCACCTCCTTCCAAGGGGGTTCTGGAACCTTCCATTCAACTATCAGTTAATTGCAAACCAGTCCCTGCACTTTATAATTAACTTTTTTAACCCCAAAATTAATTCTAATTAATTTCTGGATAACAATTAATTAAACATAATGATTTCTTATTAATATATTAATATTTTAACATTTTAATAAATTCATTTATATTAATTTATTAATCTTATAATAAATTAATATCTCTCCTTTCATAATTTCCTTGTCTGGTTGCTAGGTTTGAGGGCAACCCAAAAGGACTGTGCTGCTATCAATTCAAGTACATACCAATTATAGTTATGGGCTTAGACACCTAATCCAATAGTAGCCACTCCTGAGTCAATCACAATGGCTGGAGTACAAGCCATGATTCGGGCTATGTTGGCTGAGAAAATAGAAGAGATGAAGCAGATGTTGCACGAAAATAGGGAATAACCTACGATGCCCATTGTGCAACCTGAGTTGATTGCTAAACAATCGAAGGAAGGAAATTATAGCCGCATTGTGAGTCAAGTTGGAACCCAATGGGCAAGAAGGAATGGACTACAGAAGGGAAATGACAAGGATGGGCAGATGTATAAGAATTTCTTAGGTGCTAAACCACCGAGTCTCTCTGGAAGCCCAAAACCAGTGGAGATTATGGACTGGATATCCGAGATGGAGATGGTATTTGAGAGCTGCGACTGCAGCGATAAGCAAAAGATCGTCTTTGCAGTCAGACAACTAAAGACCGGAGTGTTAAGTTGGTGGAAGTTGCTGGCAGATACGATGCCACGAGGAGAAGCCATACGAACGTCTTGGGAAGCATTCACGGAGCAGTTAAAAATGCAGTACTACTCAGAGATAGATCTGATAGACCTAAACAATGAGTTTCAGAACCTAAAGAAAGGGAAGATGAGTGTTGATGAGTATGCCACCGCATTCACTGAGAGGATGAGTTTATTTCCCTACTTGGTGCCTACTGAACTCTCCAAGATAGAAAGGTTCGTTAACGGACTGCCCCTAGACTTTGGCCCAACGGTCAAAATAGCAACTACTTTGAAAACAGTCGTTAGAGTAGCTAAGAATATAGAGACCCAGATAAGAGAAAGGGGTCTAGAAAAAGATAAGGAAGGATAAAAGAGGAAGTTTGAAGGATCTTCAAGGCCCGAAAAGGAGAGTAAATTCTCGAAGTTTGGAGGAGGAGGGAGAGGCGAAGCAAGATGGTGTGATAAGTACGAGAAGAAACACTTAGGAAAATATGGTGAAGAGGTGATATATTTCAAGTGTGGAAAGTCTGGCCATTACGCCAACGAGTGCACATTCAACAAGAAGGTATGTTTCGGATGTAACAAAGAAGGGCATATTTCTAGAGACTGCCCAAAGAAAAACGAAGCAGCAAGTCCAAATGCACCGCCAAAGCCAAGGGCATTTCACATGATCCTCGAAGAAGCAGATAACAACGCGAGGAATCAAGGATGAGGACTTCATATCCGAAGATCGAGTTATGCAGTAGCCATAGTATTGTATGATGTAGCCTGTTGGAGGCATAGTCTAGGGTGAACTTGAACACCTATGTAATCGTTTCAAGGAATAATATAAAACCTTCGTTTTGATATCTGATGTGTTAAGTTGTTATGTGATTTTCTTGTATGGTGACTTGGAAAACTGCGAGACAATACTTGGGACGAGTATGAGTAGGTGTGAATGGTAGTAGAGGCCTATAATACCGGAAGCACGGGACTCACACTTGGATCAAGGAAAGTCACAAGGTTACTAAGAAGCTAGTAGTTGATTCCGTTTTGTTCATGTATGTCATTACCATTGTTTCGGTAATGACTAAGAAGATGATTGTTATTCTGACCCTAGTGGTCATATCAAATTGAGTCCAACTACGATGAGTATGTTACATGCTTCAAAGAACCAAGTTCGATGTAGCATCTGACTTAAGCCGGAATATGGAAATAAAAGATAATCAAAGCGATCAGTAGAAGTATTGTGGTAGTTGCTTGTAGCTAGAAATGCTACCTTTTAAGATGTGATTAGAACATGAAGGAAGGTATAGTCTTTTCTGGAATTTGACTCTAAGAGACCTGAGTCTAAGCGTTGCAACATGCGATGATAGGTCATTAGAATATGACACATAGGTCCATTGTAGTAATAAAAGAACTTATCTTAAGTTTGTTAAGAAGAAGAAGTAGTCTCCAATAAGGATCGAGATTGTGACTTTAAGGTCATAATTTGGAGTCTA
The DNA here is from genome assembly GCF_002870075.4 of Lactuca sativa. Classification (NCBI taxonomy): domain Eukaryota; kingdom Viridiplantae; phylum Streptophyta; class Magnoliopsida; order Asterales; family Asteraceae; genus Lactuca; species Lactuca sativa. The sequence continues at coordinate 9,636,882 of NC_056628.2, forward strand.
ACGTGAAATAGGGAGCAGGTGCAAGATCGAGCAACGCCTGCAGTCAAGCAGTCCAAGAGTTAAATACTCGTTCGAAGCAACATAGAAGTTATGGTTACTACCTAGGATAAAGAGTTAACATAGGGGGTCATTATACAAGACCTGTTCCGTTGATTATTCCGGGACGTAATCATCCTAAGGGGGAGATAATTGTAACGCTCGTAGATCAGAGCTAGTCAATTTAGAGACAATGAGCATCAAAAATGAGTTTTTGATGGAAGATTATTTAGAAGGAGTAATCTTAACCAAGTTGTAGAATATGTCACAAGGGTTGCGTACATATAAAGAATGCCAAAATCTGAGTTATAACGAAGAGTTATGGCCTGTCGAAGTTTCGCGACAAACCGGCACGACACTACGAGACGTAAATAGTGAATTTACGATAAAGGACTTTTTGGCCTTAGTGATCTAAAAAAGAGTTGTAGTATACGCTAAACTGTGAGCGTGCATAAAAAGAATGCCCAAATCTGACTTCGCATGAGGAAGTTATGATTTTTCTAAGATTTGGCCTAGCAGTGCACGACCCGAAACTCGAATTCTAGATCGAGCGGTTTTAGGCCAACGCGAACTAAATAATAATTGAAGATCTCATTAATAGGAACTCAACGACAAAAATACAGACGAAAACAGAGTTTGTATGTAGAAGTTATGAATTTTACGCGGACATTTAACAATGTATTCACCTTCTACTGTTAAATTTAAGATCGGTCGAGAATTAGCCGAAGGAGTCAAAAGGAAAGTTGTAGATCTAATTTTTTACCTACGCATGGATTTAAAGAACGCCAAAAACGGAGCTTGTATGCAAAAGTTACGAATTTTAGAAGTCGGAAGTGTGTTGTGCGAGAATGGGTGATGTGGCACAATCTTAGCCATTGCTTTCTCCCCAAGTCTTGCCACCAGATGGTGACATGTGGCACCAAGTTCAGCCATATTTCACCCTATAAATAGAACCTCTATCACCCTCATTTTGTTCACAACTTTCCCATTCTTTCTTCTCTCTACACTCTCTCTAAACCTCCCAAAAATTCCCCTAGCGTTAGAAGAAAGCCCCGGAGCGCTTGACGGCTCCAAGAAGAAGAGCTTTTGGCTCGAAAGTTCTGCCCTTGCAGAGCACGGCTTCTAGCCAAACCCCCTCGTAGGTAAGATAAGCCTACCTAATTTTTAATATAGCTTTTATTTAAATATAGTAACGTTATTTGGACCTTGTAATAATTATTTGAGCTATTATTATGGGTTATATAAGTGTCGTTATAATATCTTTTTAACCACTCCCGGTACGGGGAATCCGGTTTGAAGGGCCACCTGGGTTGTTGGATTTCAGAAGTGTCTGGTGTTTCATGTCTAGCCCCTGTCTGTACATAGTGGGTGAAGAGTATTGTTTAATGCTTATATAATAGTAATAATAGCAAGACTATTAATTAGTCTTGTTGAACATTAGTCTACACTCTAGTGGAAATGATACTAGGTTTTGTCAATGGAAATTTGTTTTAAAGTAAACGAAGTGTTGTCCAAGTACCGAGTCACCACCTTTGCAGGTGAGTGCATAGTTACTTTCATCTTACACATTGATATGAAGTATTTTATATAAATCGCGTGTTATGTGTGTATGCTGTCTAAATATTTGTTGTCTATGTTGGATGAAACGTTTTATACATATTTTAAATGATCTAAACCGTATATGTATTTTATATCTACAAAATGTGTTGGGTAACACATGGGTAGATTAGAGGTGAGATAAATGATGAGCGATGAAAGATGAGATAAATGATGAGCGATGAAAGATGAGATGAATGATGAACGATGATATATGAGTGATAAAATATGGTGCGAAGCGATGAGCCAAAGCGATGCGCCCAAACGATGAGCCAAAGTGATGACCCAAAACGATGAGCCAAACGACAACCCAAGCGATGGCCTCGTTATCTAGCAGAGTATGGATGACAACCACGTACTATTCTAGACAGTATAGTGGAACACTAGCAGGCTCACAACTTGTAGGTGTTGTGAACGATGTGTTCACCGGGTGTACTCTAAAAACCCATTTACATGTATTACGAGTGGACTCTCGAAAATGATATTGTCAATAAACGAGATAAACCGTGGCGATTATGCAGAGTTAGTGTCGATTCCTTAGGATACTCCTTAGGAATGAATGAACAAGGAATAGTTGAATCTTAGGGTAGATCCTTAAGAATAAAGAAGATAATGGGGATGGGTAATTGGGTTGATCGTTTGATGTTTAACATAATAATTATATTATTGTGGGTTGAAAACCCTATGTACTCACCAGGTTTCCCAACCTAACCTACTCAAGATTATTTGTATCACAGGTGTCGATATGAAGCTACTTTACACTGAGGGATTTAAAAGAGATGTAGATCACTAGTGTAAATGAACGTAAGTTTTGTTTATGCTTATGTTTCTATATTGACGATGACATCCCAAATGTTTTAAAATGGATAAAAATACATTTATTCGGAACTGCTTTGATGACGTATTTATCATGTTTTTCTGGGAACAAATTCCGCATCACTTTTATTAAAAGAGGTACTCTGATTTTTATAAAGCATAAACAAAATCGGTATTTTCTGGCCGTGAAAATGGGGATGTCACATGCAGCTTCACCTTCCTTCTGGGGTTAAAAGATTGAATGTTGAAAGAATAATCTTCATTTATAGTTCCTTTGAATGAATGTTCTTGAATGATCATCGGTGCGTCTTGAGAATTAACCGTGACTAAAAAGTCCCTGTGGATCACAGAAAGAATAATAAAGACCCTTTTCACCACAGTTGTTCAAGGATGAATCCTTGGCTCAAAAAGAGACTTCTCACAGTATCTGTGTGAACTCGGAGGAACGCACTGCGATTTTTTGAGTATCGGAGAACTACTCGTGGCTAGTTATGATGTTAGCCCCTGTATATCCTTGATCGTAGATCTCAATACAGTTATCAAGTTAACGAGTTAACTTGGCCCTTGGCGAGACGTTCAACGGTACCTGTTTCCCTGTTGGGTGAATCGCCCTGGTGCCGTGACAATTCTTAGGTAAAGAAAGCTGACAAGACCAATCTGACAATTTGTACCATTTCAGTCTTTCAAATCCTTAGATACGACAATTCTTTTAGAAAGAAGCGGCCTGACTGGCATTTTGTACAATGTCACACCAGGTATGAGCCATTATCTGTCAATTCATGGATGAAATCTAGAACATTGAAAATGTTCACCGTCAATTCAGAATTAAATGGTTTTGGATTTTGGGTTTCACTTTTTAGCAACCGTCAGCCGAGTTGTTTTATACTCGAACCTCAAGGGGTACTAGTACATGAAAAAGATTTGACGGAGAAAAATTTAGATATAGGTGAAGAATGGTTGGGTGTTTCACATTGGTCATGGTGAAAATGACCTTTGATCGTTAACATTTGATGCGAAGACTCCTATTAAGACTGGTATATGTCTCAATATGAAAGAGTCTATTACTCGCATATGAAACATCCGTCAATTCCTTGTGAAAGTAGTGTGAAGTGTATTGACCGTCAATTCCTTTTCACTTTCAGGTTTCTTCTTATTCCTCATAATATTTCGATATAGTCTCCTTGAGTCTCATCTTCTCTTGAATTCACTTTTCAAGACAAATGAAAACTGTTGAGATAAACAAAAAAAAAAGTAAACTTAGCACACACAAAAACACTATTTTTTGGATTTTTTATTTTTCTGAAAAAGAAATAAAAACATAAATGAAAATATTTTTGTATTTTTGAAATTTTATAAATTTTTTGTTGTTTTTTTTAATTCTCCCACTAAATTTGTGCATATAAGAAAATATGAACAAATTTAACCAAAAAACAAAAGTAAAATACAAAATATATATTTTTTTTTAATTTTTGATTTTTCTTTTTTTTTTTATTTTGATTTCTCCCCCTTAAATTGAGCACGTGGAAGAACTAAAATAAATGCACAAAATTAAAAGAAATCTGTCTTTGAAATTAATCATCTCAAGAAAAACTCAGGAGTATCGAAAGAATTCAAACCGAAAGTCAGCAATTGAAGATGCAAGCGGCAACAAATTCTGTCTTAGTTGTGTTTCAATCTCAGAACAGATCCAAAAATTCTTCACATCATTAAGCACAAACCCCATTTATGATCCTCTCCTTTCTTCCTTTCCCGCAAAAGACACATACTCTCACTTAAAGTTCTGAGTGTTGTACAGTTGAGAGATGTCCCTTATCATGTGCTTGGAACAACCACTATCAACAAACCGGAGTTTGATGATATTCCTCCATAGCCGCTCCAGCACAGTGCGAGATTAGTTGGTCTTTGGAACCAATTCCATTTTGAAACTGGGTCGACATTTTTCATCCTTGCACGATACTCTCTCCCATGACATATCTTGTTTATCACAAATAGAAAATAAAGAAATATTAGAGTCATTAGGTGATTTAGGAGAGTGAACCTTCGGAACCCATCTATAGCCGGGTTTAACCCATTTCTTGTTTGAGTAGATGGGTGTCCCGGCACTTGATTTTGAACTTGAAGCTGGTCGCCGAGATGACGTTGACGTTACCGGTCTTGGTTTCACTAGAGCATCTATTAGATTGGACTTCTTATCCGTTATTCCTTTCTTGACTTTGGGATTTTGATTCTTGGCCTTTTGCGCGTTCCGGTCACCATTGTTTGAACATGGCCTCGAAGGGTGTCTTTTGAAGTATCTCCCTCTTGGCGCATTCTGCCATCCTTGTGCCTGGTACGGAACGTATGCGCAATTTGGACAGTTTTGGGCAATATGCCCAGGTGTTCCACAATGAAAACATGTCTTTTTCTTCACATAGGAATTGTTTCTTCCTACCCCTGGTGGCACACCCTTGCCTTGTCTCTTATTTTCCCACAAGAACAGTTGCAGCAAGCACTCTGATTTGCTTGTTTTGGTGGCCTGCATTTACCAACAACGGGTTGATTAGAAGCAACATATTCAAAGTTCAAGGAGTCGTTTGTTTATGCAACAATGTTCTCCTTGTTCTCATCCTCTACTACTTTACCTGCACATGAAGTAGAAGCATCAGAAACATTCACCTTAATAACCTCAGTAGGCCCATATGGTTCAGTCTCAACTGAAGCTGGTTTAGGGAGTGGGCCAAACTGAGTAAGTGCCTGTACCTCATTAGTCTCAAATGGTGGGTTATAGTTGTCATTGAAAGGAGGTGGAACATTGTGATACCCTAACCCCTTAGATTGATTATCTTTGAATGTTAATTGTTTTTCAATCATTGTTGCAACTTTTTCAGTTGACACATCATATTTTTTAAAATGGAAATCAGCATTTTCAAAACGATTTTTCAATGTGTCGACTTCTTCAGTTACAGCAGCAAGTTCTTTCTAAAGATATCTATAATTGACACACTTGTTGCTATAGTCCTCCTGTAGTTTCCTGAAGTCCTTAGTCTTAGCCTCTAGTTGTTCTTTCATTGGTTTCTGGCCTTTCCTAAGTTGGTACCCTTCCCATTTAAGGTCCTCGTTCTCCCTTTTTATTAATTCAATTTGCTCACGTAAAAATTTAACAGTGTTAATGCAAGTTTGAGAACAAGAAACTTCATTGACCGGAATGTTTAAGGAACTCATTGTTTTAAAAAAATTGCCCTTTGACTTAAAACCACAAAAGTCAACCTTAAAAGTCAAATTTAAAAAGTCAAACTTGAAAAGTCAAACCAAAAAGCTAAATTTGAAAACTTGAAAGTTAAATGAGAAAGTCAAAGTTTAAAGTCAAAAGTTAAACTTGGAAGTCAAAGTAAAATTTTAAGGTCAAAAGTCAAAATAACACTCAAAAATTAAAAATCAAAATTTTGGGTTGAAAATGAAATTTGAAAAATTAAATTTTGGGCTGAAATTGTCAAAATTGTGAAATTTTAACCGAAATAAGTAGTCCTATTAAATTAAATCGGGAAGGAGAGTATCAAGTTGTTTGCTAGATGAGATGGTAAGGCGCCGGGTTGATGATTCGTATGACCCGAGTTCGAATCCTTGCAACCGTGAAAGCTTCTTCGGCCGTGAACCCTTCTTCGGTGGCCAAGAACCCTTGCAGATGACGTGAAAAACAGCGTTTTTCACCTCTTTTTGCTTCAAAACTCGATCAAAAACTCGCTTTTATCAAAAACACAAAGAACAAACCCCCACTATTTTTCAAAAAGCTTTCCAAAAACGAAAAATCCCTCAAGAAAAGATCCAATACGCCAAATCTGCCAAATTGATTGATAAAATTCAAGCTCTGATACCAACTGTAAGTCCCAAATTTCGCTAGATGTATCAATCGGATCCAATTGATGATGCAGAATCTCAATCAATTGGATGATGCAAGATCAAAATAAGAAGGAGAAGAAGAATAAGATGAATCTTGAATGATTTGATGATTAGAATGAAGTTCCTTACAAGATTCACACAAACTCTCTTCTTCTCTCTACTTTTCTCTCTATCACACCTTGAATTACACACACTTAAGCTCCTCTCTTCCGTACAGACTCTCTCATGCACTCCTCACCCTTACATCTATTTATATGGAACATGGGCCGTGAATAGGTTCACGGCCGTAAACACCCACTTGGGCCGTGAACACACAACTGCAAACACATATTACATGAACGAAAACCTAATTGCCTAGAAAAACAAAGTATAAATCATATTTTTGACCCAATAGTCCATCCAAGGTGTCTTAGCCTACTGCACACAGCAGGACCTGCCTCAACCCTTTACCCAAACCAACAAACATGTGAACATACATATAAACAAGTAAACATGCAGATCTAACAAATCACTAATCATGGCAACCATCCTATAACCAGGATACAGATCTAACCGATCACTAACATAGCAACCATCCTATAACCAGGATACTGATCTAATCGGTCTCTAACATAACAACCATCCTATAACCAGGATACATATATCATAACGCATAACGTGATGATAACTCACCCCGCATTGTCGATATGAACTGAAGAATCGAACTCCCGAATCACTGTCTCACCAAAAATCCCGAACTATCAAATAAAAAATATTAGGTTAATAAATGGGAATACTAATCTTAACTAAGAATCCACATATCCATTTCGCCTTTTTCTCTAATTTGGGTCTGAACGACCCAAAGATCAAACAACTTATCAAACAATGACAGAAAATAAGAACAATAAAGATTCACAAAGAAAAACTTTTCACTAAGAATGATAATCTCACAAAGAGATTATCGTATGCACAAAGCGGCTATTAGGGTTTATGAAAACACGTTACCTATTACAAACTGATACAAAAGATTATATACTACTATTCTAGACAATCCCTATAAATCAGGGATATGCCAGCTAACTAATTTACGCTAACTATGGAAACAAGATAAATACAAAAACTGTTACAACGTGCTGAATAAAGATATATACTGATCAATTGAGATGTTGATGTTGATGTTGACGCTGAGTCATGCGCTGACGCTGATAGACTAATTTCAAACATCATCATATTTCAAGGTTTGACCTTACAATCTCCCCTAATATGATGATTTTCAAAACCAACTAGATTAGAACACCTATGGACAAGAATTCTTCATACTCAGCTTCAACTTCTACTTTACTGGCCAGTAGGGACTGTCCAGCAGCTCCTATCTTCTATTCAGCAATTCCATAGCAATTAGAATATGAAATTCTCCAGAAAGATCTTGATGGCTCATGCACATTTGTCTTAAGCCAACGAGATGAGTTGTTGGAGCCCTTGGAATCTCAGCAGTTCGCTGAAAACACATTTTTCTGTTTTTGTCGAGATAGAACATTCTGTGTTCAGGAATAGAGATAAACTGATGTTGAACAGGCTCAACACCAATGGGAAGAGAGTTGTTTAATTCAGTAGTACCAAAATTCAGAACCAACACATCTTCACCATCAACCTGAAACCTGGTTCTCCTGTTTCTTGGAATTGAAGAGCTTGAGCCTTGCTGCTGAGGACGTTCTTGGGGAACTAGGTCTAAATGCTGAACTTTCTTAATCAGCAAGTGGAGAGCACAAGTCAATTCTGATAAAAGAGTTGAAGTTTGCTTGGATGCCAGCTCAAGCAATTCCATCCACTCAGAGAGACCATATTTAATCAGCTCGTCCCTCTTGACAACTTCAGTGTATGGGTGTTGAGGACCTTGACGAGTGATCAGTAAAGTGAGAACTTTCTCGTTACGAGGCTTTGATGCTTTGACTTTAATGATCTTATCACTGCTCACTCTTCGTTTATGAACATCTTGAAATCTATTTCGATCAATCCTGTCGAGAACACTATCAGTCTTAGACTTACTGCTGCTAGGAGGAGGCTGAGAAGATTTAGATTTGGACTGATATTCTAAGAATTTCTGCATCTGAGCTTCAAATGATCCTTTGGCCTGAAGTTTATGCTGAATAACAGATTCATCAGCTTGAGCAATATTCTTCAGAAGCTGAGCTTTATTGGCTTCATCAAGAATTTGCTTAACTTGATCAGGAGACATGTTCCATTTAGCCGCCAAATTGGATATGTTGACAATAGACTTAGGTTTCTTGCTGGGAGAAGGATTGTCAGCGTGTGAATCAGAACATACAGTATCAGCTGCTTTACACTTTCGAGACAGAGGAAGAAGATCCTCACTAACAACATCGGAGTCTTCACCTTGAACTGGTACTGTGGGATCAATGAAATTCATGTCCAACATCTGACACTCATCATCCTATTCTTCTTCATCATTAGGCTCACTATTTTCAGTAGATTTTTCAGTTTCAGCTTCTATTTGTTTCTCAGACACGTGCACAGGCTGTGGTGGCTCGGTCTGTTTCAGCACGTTCCCCTCAGATATATTCTTAACAGAATCAGTTTCTCCCCCTTTTTGAGCATCATCATCATTTGGGCCAGGGGTAGGAGTTGACAGAATAACTCCTTTCAGTTGTTGAAAATCAGCTTCAATACGAAGGAGACGTTGACTCATGTCTCGAGTCAGTGTAAGAATCTCATTAAAGGCTGAGGATGGGATTTGGATGAACTGAGTACCTGGAAGCTTTTGTGATTGATGCTGCTCCCCCTGAGAAGGGTGCTCCCCATGAGATGGTTGCTCCCCCTGAGCAGATGGCTCCCCATGAGCAGATGGTTCCCCATGAACCGAGTGAAGTTTTTCAGTGACAGAGATGGTATGGTGAGAAAGCTGAGGAGAGATTTGACCATCCCTTGGACTAGGATTATCTGGAATGTCAGCATTAGTGTCGTTTATATCATCAGCTCCTTCGTCAGTGTCAGCGTTCAATGATGGAACTGTATAAGGATGTGCGATCCACTCTCGCATCCGATCAAAAATGTCGATGTCATTGGCTATAGGATCATCTTGGTACATTCGAACTGACATTCGTGGGCATGGGATGGGGTTTCCAGAGTGTGAGTAATAGGCCTCAGCGAAAAATTTGTCCAGAACAAGAGCAATCCAACGAGGAAATGGAACATGATCAGCTCTTACATTGGCACGAAGAAGTTGAACAAGCTGATCAAAGAAGAAGGCCCCATAATCAAGACGTTTGTTGAGAAGAAGAGAACATACCACTTGTTGCTCATAAGCGCTCAGTTGATCACCACTTCGAGACTTATGACCCACACATTTGCACAGAGCACCGGTGAAGAATTTCCATCCTGGAGTCATACATTGACGCAGAATGAGAGCTGATCGAGTACCAGCCTTTGAGTGATCATATCCTTGATTCCAACGAGTAAAATCTCCTTGTGCTTCAGGACCCCATAGTAATAACAAAGAATGTGCTAAACTATTCGCAGGAGTAGAAACTGCGGCAGTTAAGAAATTGCAGCCTTCCAAATAGGAACTGGCCAATCCATGGGTATACCATGAAGTTACAAAGGTTGTACCTGTGAACCAACCCCCTACAGCGAAATAGGCACAAGGAAAGAGCAATAGGCCGGACCAGCCTACAAAAACGAAGTTGATCAAATAGACGTCGACAACGTTCAATAGGAGGAAGTTTAGAGAAGGGTTCAAAGATTGGTAACCTGAGCGCAGCACCGAGGAGGTCAGCGGTAATAAAGACTGAGTGTCTTCCACGGCCAATAGTCCCGGAGATGACTTTGTTTTCATCATTGATTGTTGCAGTGTAGTAGAACTCACAGACTTGTTCAGGAAAGAACTCTGATGGAACGTCACTGATTGCGTATCGGAGATGGCAGGAGGCTAGAAAATTAACAAAGTCATCAAGTCCAAGACCTCGATGAACATATGGAATGTCAGGGTTGAAGACAACGTTGGTGGCTTTGATGTATATTGGAAGAGGAGGCGAGTTTGGAGCAGGGATTACTCTTCGTGAATTGGAGGAGAAGGTGAATAGTGATGCCGCCATTGAAGAATTTTAGGATTCTAGGGTTTTGAAAAGAAACGAAGGAAATTTGAATTGTGGAAGGAAGGTTTGAAAAAGAGGAGGAAAGAGGTTTAAATATGGAACGAAACGGGTTTTAAAAGGTAATGATTATCTTCTTCAAAAATAACTGCGTATCGTAACAACCTGTCAAATCAGAAAGATAGTCGTTGGGTAAAAGAGCCGTTACACTGAAGATGAAACGACAATTAGTATCTGCAGAAGCGTTGAGATCAGTGTCACAAAAGTTACATGCTAAGGATGGTTCTCCGTCAATTCAAGGTACAACTTGCTTGATTAAGGCTAGCAAGAAGGTTGGTGCGTGTGATAAATACTAGTTACATTATCTAACCATCGGCACAGAGTGTTGTGTCTTTATCAGTGAGTGGTTCGTCTTATTGAATCATTAGACACTGAGTGAGAAGAAGGTAAAGAGAGGATTGTTGTGTGTGATAGACCGTGGTGTTTTGGTCTAACCATCGGCAAAGACTGTTAGACTCTCATCGGCGTGTGTTTTGTCACACTAAATCACAGAATTAGTGAAGATTGGTAAGAAGAGATAGTTGCATGTCATAGATCTTGGTGTTTTGATCTAACCATCGGCAAAGAGTTTCAAGTTGTTATCAGTGTATGGTTCAATACAGTGAATCATTCAACTTTAGTTTAGAGGATTTGAAGAAGAGGGAGAGATAAGAGATCAAACCAAGTACTCAGTATGAAAATATCATCAAAATGTCATCATCAGCAAAAAGTACATCAGCTTATAAGACAATAGCAAACATTAGCAAAATAAATTACAAAGAAATCATTCCAAGTTCTCCAATAATGTGAGCAGTTGTTTGAGAATCCAGTGCCTTGGTGAAGATATCAGCTAGTTGATCTGAAGTCTGGACATGTTCAAGAACAACCTTGCCTTTCTCAACATTATCTCTGATGAAGTGATGTCTGATTTCGATATGCTTTGTCTTTGAGTGCTGAACAGGGTTTTGTGTGATCTGAATGGCACTGGTGTTATCACAGTATATGGGAGTCTTTGTGAACTTGAGCCCATAGTCTAGAAGCTGATTATGAATCCATAAGAGCTGAGCACAACATCTTCCAGCTGCAACATACTCAGCTTCTGCAGTCGAAATAGCTACTGATGTTTGCTTTTTGCTAGACCAGCTGATAATACGATTTTCAAGGAAATGACATCCACCTGATGTACTCTTTTTGTCTACGTTGCATCCTGCATAGTCTGAATTAGTGTATCCAAAAAGTTCAAATACTGAGTCGCGAGGATACCACAGTGCTAAGTTCTGATTCCCCTTCAAGTATCGAAAAATACGTTTGACAGCCATGAGATGAGACTCCTTGGGATTAGCTTGGAATCGAGCACAGAGAATGGTTCCAAACATGATATCAGGACAACTTGCAGTGAGATACAGAAGAGATCCAATCATTCCTCGATAAAGAGAGTGATTGGCATCAGTGCCAGTTGGATCAGCGTGCATCTTATCAGTCTTGGACACCGGAGTGGAGGCTGGTTTGCAGTCACTGAGAGAGTACATAACAAGCAGGTCAGAAATATATTTACTTTGGCAAATAGAAATACCTGATCTTTGTTGATGAACTTCAAGACCTAAGAAAAAAGTCATCTCCCCCATCATGCTCATTTCGAACCTTTGAGACATGATCTCAGCAAATTCCTTGCTTAGTTTCTCACTTGAAGAGCCAAAGATAATGTCATCGACATAGATTTGAACAAGTATCATGTCTGAGCCTTTGTTTTTGATGAAGAGAGTGTTGTCGATTGCTCCTCGTCTGTATCCATTTTCAAGAAGATACGATGTCAGCGTCTCATACCAAGCCCTGGGAGCTTGCTTCAGTCCATAAATAGCTTTGTCTAGTCGGTACACATAATCCGGGTGATCTTTGTCAACAAAGCCTGGGGGCTGACTGAGATATACTTCTTCTTCTAACACACCATGAAGAAATGTTGTCTTCACATCCATCTGATAAACAATGAAATTCATGTAGGATGCGTATGCGAGAAACAGTCTGATTGCTTCAATGCGAGCAACTGGAGCAAAGGTTTCCCCGTAGTCGATGGATTCAATTTGAGTGAACCCTTGAGCAACAAGCCTTGCTTTGTTGCGAGTAATGATGTCATCTTTATCAACCTTGTTGCGATAGACCCAGCGTGTTCCGGTGATGGTCTTTCCTGATGGTCTGGGAACAAGAGTCCAAACCTTGTGCCTTTCGAACTCATTCAGCTCGTCTTGCATGGCTTTAATCCAGTCAGCATCTTGAAGGGCTGAGTGTATCTTGTCAGGTAAGATCATTGAAACGAAATTAACATACATACATAAATTATTAGATACACGAGATCTGGTTCGGACACCATCATGAAGATTCCCAATAATTTGATTAACAGGGTGATCTCGATGTTCAGGAGTTGATACTGATTCCAATGGATTTGACGCTGAAGTGTTATTACTGAGAGGAACATCAGTTGCAGGAGACTCTTCATCTTCAAGGGTTTCATCAGCATCTGACAAATTAGTTGATGATCTAACTACAGTATCTTGATTCAAGGAACTTGGAACTGGAACGATAGAATCAGAAATAGTAGCTTCATCTTCAGCATGAGGAACTTCATCATATGGGCAAGAAAGAAGCTCTTGAAAAATAGAGGAAGAATGAGTGACTTTTTCATCAGTGTATGATTCCTCATCAAACTTCACATGAATGGATTCTTCAATGCACTGCATGTTCACATGAAAAACACGAAAAGCCTTTGAAATAGATGAGTACCCAACAAAAATACCTTTGTCAGCCTTAGGCTCAAATTTTGATCTTGGATCACGCTGATTAAGAATATAACAAATACATCCGAACACGTGAAAGAAGGATACGTCCGGCTTTCGACCTTTTAGCATTTCATATGGTGTCTTCTTGTGAATCCTATGAATTAGAGATAGATTTTGAGTATAGCATGCTGTATTAACAGCTTCAGCCCAAAACGACATAGGAAGACCAGCATGAATCATTAAGGTCCTTCCTGCCTCAATCAGTGTTCGATTTCTTCATTCAGCAACTCCATTTTGTTGAGGAGTGCGAGGAGCTGAAAAGTTTTGCCCAATGCCTTTATGATCACAAAATTCTTCAAGAGTTGAATTTCGGAACTCAGTTCCATGATCACTCCTTAGCTGCTTAACTTTGAGACCCGTCAGTGTCTTATTTTTACGAATCAGCGAGATAATTTCCTGTGCAGCATGACTTTTCTTTTTCAGGAAAACCACCCATGTAAATCGAGTAAACTCATCCACAACCACTAGAGTATACTTATTTCCTCCTTGAGAACGAACAGGAATAGGTCCAAACAAGTCCATGTGTAGTAAATGAAGAGGAACAGATATGCTAGAACATGACTTGGGTTTGAATGATGACTTGGTTTGTTTTCCTTGTTCACATGCTAAGCACATCTTGTCTTTTACAACGCTGAATTTTGGGAGACCTCTAACTAGATCTTGATTAGATATTTTGGATAGATTCTTAAAGTTCAAATGAGAGAACCTTTTGTGCCAAATCCAGCTGAGATTGGTTTGAGACTTTGTAAAGAAGCATTGCATCAGCGCCTTGTCACTTGAGAACATATCAAGAACATATATATCATCTTTTCTACTTGCTGAAAGTACGATGTTCTTGTCAGTGTTGACAACTCTTCCTTCCTTCTTTGTGAAGTGAACTTCATAATCAGCATCACACAGTTGGCTGATGGAGATAAGATTGTGTTTGAGACCCTTTACATATGAAACGTTTTGAAAAACCACGTTATTGCACTTGATATTTCCATATCCTTTAGTGAACCCCTTTCCATTGTCTCCGTATGTTACTGCAGGACCAGTTTTCTTGACATAATCTTCCAGGAGAGACTTGGATCCTGTCATATGTCTTGAGCAACCACTATCTAAGTACCAAAGATGCTCCTGACCCTGCAGTGCTGAGAAACTAGTTAGAACACACTGACCCATTCGAAGATGGGTCATTCACAAAGTTATTTGATAATAAGTTATAACATTCTTTAGGAAGACAGTTTAAATAATTTGACTTAAGAGTCCATTTTTCATTTCTAACTTTAATGTTATCAGCTCTTAAAGATGTTTCATCAAATGAACATTCACTGATCTTATGAGAGGTATCACCACATCTGTAACAAACTCTAGTACCAAAGTTCTTCTTGGTGAGCATATTTCTAGACTTGTAAGATTCACCAAGTGAACTTTGAATCCTTTTGTTTATCATTGAATCACAACTGAATTCAGTGTCAAATAAATTATGATCAGTGATAGATGCGGAGCTGACATCAGTATCTGATTTGGACTTATTCACAGAAGCATTACAATCAGGAAAATACTTAAGTTGTTCATGAACAGCGTGAAACACTCCATTTGAGATAGGGAAGGCAATAATATTCTCAGTGAGAGGAGTTGGTCTCATAAGATGTGCAGGGTAAGAGGTTGGATCAATTCTGGTAATTTCAACATCGCACTCAGTGACACCATTAGAGTTAGTAACACAGTATTCATCAATTAGACTCTGATTAATAAAAGAGTTACTGGCAAACTTGTTTTTGAAATTGTTTTTCACTTCATTCATGGAATAAAATTCAGATTCTTTTTCTTGTGATTTAAAAACCTTTTCAGCTTCTGCAAAGTTACCCCCAAGAATTTTCTCACATGAATGTGGAATTTGAGCAGAAATAATATAATTAGCATTTTTGTGAGATTTTGCCCAAATTTGAAGCACAGTTTGTTCTTTGATCAAAAGATCTTTAATATTATCAATTTCAGCAAACAAAGATGAGTTTGGCAAACTAGTAATTCTAAGATTTTCCTGAGTGGAATCAATAATGTTATTTTTCATGGATATTTCAGTTTTAAAAAGATCAAGTTGATTTTGCAAATCCCTTATTGTTTGATTCTTCTTAGAATTAAGAACAACCAAATACTCAAACATTTTGATTTTTTCATTCATTGAATAAGAAACAAAGTTTTTAACCTGATACATTGAAGGAGAGTCAGTGTTGTGCTTCCTTGAATATTCAACTGCATCAGACATATCAGCATCAAATGTACTTGTGCTGTTTTCACAATCATCAGTGTCTTCTATCTTGACCATCAGACACTTAACTTCATCATCTGATGACTCCTCATCAGTCTTCCATTTTTCTTCTTCAGCAACAAGAACTTTATGTTCCAAGTTCTCTGCTTTCAGTTTCTCAACCAGCTTGTTGTACTTCTGCTTCCAATTTTCATCCGAGCTTTGGGTTTTTTTGTTTGCATTATTTTGCAAAATGATCATTGCTCCCACAGTTAAAGCACTGAGCTTTCCCTTTCTTATCAGTACCATGCTTTTTATCAGCGTCTGATCTTTTTGAAAATTTACCACCCATCTTCTTCTGAAACTTTGAGAAGTTTCGGCCTGATTTCTCAAAAGTCTTTACAATCAAAGCCGAACTAGCTACAACCTTTTCGAGATCATCAGTGTCACTTTTAGAAGAATCAGTGTCTGAATGGTTTTCAGTGTCTGACTCTGACACTTGCTTTTTGTTTGAGAATAAAGCTACAGATGATTCACGCTGAGAATCCTTCATTAGCTCCTTTCTCTGAAGCTTGGATTCCTCATAGTATCGTAGGTTTCCATAGAGGCTTTGTAAGTCCATAGTGTTGATCTTCTCATTGTTTTTCAGCACATCAACATGGTTCTCCCAACCTGCACCCAGAGAATCCAAAAACTTCTGCGCTAGAACAGTTCGATGCTTCAACTGATCTAGTCTCCGCAGATCATTAACAAGAGTATTGAACCTGTTAAAGGTTTGAGTCAAGGCTTCACCTTTCTTTGCAAAAAAAATGTTCATACCTTCTGTTTAGGTCATTTATTTGAGTGGCCTTGACTTCTTCAGTGCCTTCAAAAGATACAGTCAGTGTATCCATCATCTCTTTTGCAGAGATGTAATTCTGAACCAGCCCAAAGATATTGTATGGCAATACGTAGCTGATTGCAGCCCGAGCACGAACATCTAGACCATTTTTTCTTTTGTCATCTGCCGTCCAGTTTTCTCTAGGTGTTTTCTTCATAGCACCATCAGGAACGTTGTTTTTCAGAGGCTGATACATCGGAACATATGGACCCTTTTCGACGATGTCCAACATGTCTTCATCTACCGACTCTAAAGCATATAGAGCCTTTATTTTCCACATAGCAAAATTTGTTTCATCAAAAGGAGGAATTTTAGCGGAAGGATGATTTGATGAGATTGACGAAGAAGAAGATGAATCCATTTGTTTGATAAAAGAAACCTGCTCTGATACCAATTGAACGACCCAAAGATCAAACAACTTATCAAACAATGACAGAAAATAAGAACAATAAAGATTCACAAAGAAAAACTTTTCACTAATGATAATCTCACAAAGAGATTATCGTATGCACAAAGCGGCTATTAGGGTTTATGAAAACGCATTACCTATTACAAACTGATACAAAAGATTATATACTACTATTCTAGACAATCCCTATAAATCAGGGATATGCCAGCTAACTATGGAAACAAGATAAATACAAAAATTGTTACAACGTGCTGAATAAAGATATATACTGATCAACTGAGATGCTGATGTTGATGCTGACGCTGAGTCATGCGCTGACGCTGATAGACTAATTTCAAACATCATCATATTTCAAGGTTTGACCTTACAGGGTCAAGGCCCAATATCAATTCACTATCCAAAAGTCCATATACATAAGCCCATTAATGGCCCAATTTCTCCAATTGGGCCCCACTCCCTAATTGGGCCTTAATCTAAAATCCATTACCAATTGGCCCAAAAAATCATTGTTCAAAAAGTCCAGTAAGGCCCATGTCAAACTGGCCCAAGAGTGGCCCAAACTCGAAGCCCAAAATGTCAAAAGCCCACCAGAGGGCGTACGCGGGCCATACTCCTCCGGTACATTGGGAGTACTTCCATTTGCGTTGACCACCATCGAGGTGGTTGACTCAGTATGCTGGGCGTACAGAAATTACGCAGGGTGTACGCAGGGTTTCACCAAAACTCCAATAAGTGCTTAATGGCTTAATCACTTAAGCCCATATTTCAGATCCATCGACTAAAAGTGTCTTAGAACCATAAAGTCTCTAACTTTAAGACTTTGGACGTCCAGAAAGCTCTTAATACATGGTCTTAATTCATTAACACCTTTCTACTACATGCATAGGACATCTTACGCCATTGGGACCTCATTTTTATCACTTAGGACCTCTTCAAGAGTCTAGAAGGACAGTTTATTTCGTCCAAATCATATCATGCACCAACTTGGGACTTTGGGACAAGAAATGGTTCCTTAAAGCTAAAATGGAAAGATTTATAACATACATGCATAAAGTTTGAAGCTTTTTAACTTCTGGAGCTTCTAAAGCACCAAACAACTTCAAATCTATTAGCTTGTTCTCCTTCTACAACTCCTTGATGCAGCACCTTCTTCTCAAACTACTCAAAATACCCTCTATAAGCTCACACACTCAAGGAAATGATTAGGGTTTGGGGAAAACGGCTCTAAACAGTGGAAGCTGAAGTAAGGGAGGGTCATGAGCTCATAAGGTTGTTTATATAGCACTCAAACCTTAAATATTAGGGTTTCCACATGACGTGAGTACGCCCACCATACTAGGTCACGCCTAGTACGCTCAACGTACCTTATGTACGCTTAGCATACTCTCTTGATCCTAAAGTTGCAACTTTAGCCCTTAGGCTTCTCATGGGTCGACTCCTTTAACCCCTAGGGACTACAAATGACAAAATGATAATAGAAAAGAGGATTCAGAAATACCTACAAAAAATCTCGAGATGTTACATAAATAGGGGCTAAACCCTAAAAATTAGGGTTTGTGGTCAGCTCATGTACGCCCAGTGTACGCCTTAACCACACGCGACCCATTTAAGGATTACGCACGGCGTACTAAAGGGCTAAAAAAATATTTTCTTTAAATTAATTCCAAAGCTAAGGAGTACCTGAAACTCGATCGCTACATTATTATATTTATATTATCCTCTATAAAAGCACAAACTCACACACAAACACACAAACACACACACACACACATACACACACACACACACACATATATATATATATATATATATATATATATATATATATATATATATATATATATATATATATATGTGTGTGTGTGTGTGTGTGTGTGTGAAATATATTATATTTATCATATCATATGGTTTTTTATCAATACTATCTCTATAGGTTGTAGCAAAAATGATGACAGTTTTCTGTAACAAAGGTTTAAGAGTAAATATACACCCTCCTTGTTCATAAATCGTAATAAAACTGTCTTTAACAAATTGGAAATGGTATGTTGTTGAAATATTTTACTTGTTATACTAAAATGGTGGCTTTAGAAATCTATTTTTTAGTCAATCACATTTTAATTTATCAAAGAAATCATATGTATCAACCTTTATAACACATTTTAAATGGGATGTAGGTCAAAAGTATATATATATATATATATATATATATATATATATATATATATATATATATATATATATATATATATATATAAATGTTATTCATTCCTATAGTTGAACCACATGAGATTCGAAAGTAGGGCAACTGCTTTTAGTGTACTCAGTTCTCAAATGATCACCGTCAAACCACCTTAATGGTGGTCAAGTCTCAAATATACAATGTTGAAGATAAATTATGACATTAATTTATAACCAACAAGGACATTTATATTATTTGTAATGGTGATGATGTTATTACAATTAACCATCACATTTCCTTTAAGAACAAAATATTTTTCACATTTCATAGTATGCAAATATTTCTATATGGTCTAATACAACAATAACAAAGATGGACTGGGAGTCCTTGACACATGGGACTAGCTATACAAATACCCCTTATCACATCAGTGTCTGATTCATATATCATAGATTCTAATAGAGATATTTCATCATCATAGATTCTTTTGTTCCATGGTTGACGTTCGTACAAATACCTACATAAGAAAACATGTCAAAACTATATATCAAGCCAAAAGAGATGGTCTATAAAACAAAGAAAGAATATTGTTATGTAGAACAACTCCTCACCTAAGGTAAACATGGTAAGAAAAATGAGCAATTTTAACAACTTCTTATTTATAGGCACCTTGAAATGAAAGATATAGCAGAGACATGATTTCAGGAGTTCTAATGGAGATATTTATATTGAGAAAAAAAATCTCAGTTACATTTAATGTAGTCTTTAATATATGTTTAAATATATAGATGGATAGGTAAGCTTATTATGTATCTATTTACATAAAAACAAATTATTGATTCACCCATGACTTTTTTTTGTCTTTTATCAATTAATATTTCATTTTTTAGAACAATGGAATATATTAAAAACACTAGCAACCATAAGGCTTCTAGCCCAACGGTATCAAGATAAGTTCCGTCGTAAACATAGGTGGAATTAAATAATATATTAGATTTGTTGTTCAAAAGAAAAATACTAGCAAAAAACTAGAAAAATTTACAAAGTATCTACATTGGGATCAGACAACCAACAATCTCAAACTAAATTATATTTTTTGTTTCTATCAGAAATCCCAAAATAAGATTTGGAAACTATAGCATCAAAGAGAGAGCTTCTTTTAGGCTTTTCCACTCCAAAAATTAGTTTATTCCAGTAATTCCACATAATTCCACAGGGTCCAAAAGGTGAAACATTTGTCTATTTTCAGCACTCAAAGAAACTCCATCTGCCCAGATAATGACAACAAAGGCGGAGATCAATCTCCCACCACCTTGCAATGCGAATCCAAAGAGGAACAAGAAGCGGGCAAGCAGTAAACAAATGATCTAAAACTCTCCAACTTTTAAACACAACGGTCATAAAACAGAGACCAAGAGGGTGTTAGACAAAATAGTTGGTAGATGGTAACCTGTAGTTGGTAGCGTTTTGTTAAACGCTACATGAAGTAGCATTTGGATTTGGAGCGTTTTGCTTAAACTAAGCGTTAGAAGCTTATAGTGTCAAACGATGTTTTTTTATTCAAAACGGAGCGTTTTGTCAAAAGCTAAAAGCTACAAGCTCTCAAATTGTCTAAACGCCCCGTGCCGAACACGCCCCAAATCCACACATTTATCCCTTAAATTAAGCCGAGTTGGAATTTTATTCCATCTTATGCGTCAAACGAGAATATTGCACTTGATGGGGACTAAATTATTCCATCTTATATGGACTCATGTAGACTACAAAGGAAAACACGAGTTAAATAATGTATGGCAGAAGCAACCGCAAAAACCTATGTAGTATCCAAATCTCACACCAGACAATCCCTATTATTGGAAAACTGAAAACGTTGCAACTTGTTTAACAGCTCATCCTACTGAGAAAATCTTATACCAGCTCGCAAATTAGAAAGATAAATTACATAGAAGGATAAATCCAATGCAATTTATCCACTAAGTTTCGATCCGACACTAAAGCATGACGATTAGGGTAAGAAACAAACACTTTGTGAAGCCTATCTTTCAAAAGCCGATCACTAAATATTTTTTTTGAACCGGCAAATATTACATAAGAAAAAAAAACAACAAAGAGCAAACTAACATAGCATGTAGCTAGACAACAAGCCAGGAAAAATAAAGAAAAATAACAAGTTTTACGGTCTCCTTTTTGGATCTCATATTCCACGATCTACCTGATTAATTGTAAAAGTATGTCTCTTATGTTTTAACCATGTGAAGACTATTGACTCTATGTTATCAACCATCTTGGTTGGGGGTATCCGGTTGTTCTTGAATACTCTATAGCATTGTGCTTTCCATAACCACCACAATGTGCCATAACAAATTGTCACCGGATTCTCCCTTCGATCACTCAATATTTAGATTATATATTTTGGTACTCAAATATTACAATAAAGGTTATATACATGTCAACAGTTACCGTCTTGTAATGTTTCACTAGTTATTACTAAAACGTTAGTCCAAAACTATTTATTTTGTATAAAATGATTAGTAAATAAATGCTAGAGTATTTAATACTCCATGTAGATTCTCATTGAGATGAAGTATAGATGCATATTGAGACAAAACCTGTCTTATGGAAACTAATAATAATAATAATAATAATAATAATAATTTATTATTATTATTATTATTTTCTCAATTTGCCTACCCTTTTGTCGCTTGTGAAAGATTAGCCTGATTAGGTATTATGACATTTAAAAAGAATAACTTTAAATATTTTATTATGAATTAAGTGTCGTATCTAACCAAGGAAATTAATTAAAATACAAAATAGAAATATATAAGTTGTTCATCTTGTCGTCCATTCCAATTTATAGGATCTCTATTATTTGAGACTTTTTTCTACTCAACCAACCGGAATATTTCAACCCTAACTTACTTCCAAGACTAAACATATTTTACAAATGTTGTAATTAACAGAAAATATAGTTGCAAGTTGAAAAACTAGTTGCATTTGATAGATAAAAAGTTAGTTGTTAACTGTTAAGGATAATCTTATTGACAAAAAATAATGTTTGATAAAAATAGTTGATAAAATAACTGAAAAGACTGAAATATGTAAAATTGCATAAAAGGTCTTGAAAAAGATGGAGTTTTTTTATAATTAAGGGAATAGTATATTTAGGAGAATTAAAAAAAAACAATAAGCTTGTTGAAACGTTATTTTGAATACCTTTTAAAAAAATTAGTTTATAAGCTAACTTATAAGCCAATTTTTGGTTTGTTAAACATGACAACTTAAAAAAACTTGAAAAATAGATAGTTTATAAGGTAGATGATGTGTGTCACACATAGCCTTAATATCACTACAAGAAAAAACCGATATTGCAATGGAAGGAATCTATTGCAAAAAGTTGAAATTCCGTTGCAAAAGACGAATAACAATGGAATTTGCAACGACACATTTTGTAACATCTCAATCCTCAGGTATGAAATTTAAATCTTTAGTCGCGTTTTTCCTTGGCAACTCGACGAGTTGGAAGGCCACAACTCGTCGTGTTGAGGTGGTTTTGGCCGCAAATATTAATGGGCCAACTCGACGAGTTGAGGAGCCTCAACTCGACGAGTTGGCAGCTGATTAATAAACCTTAATTTTTAGGGTGTTGCACCCTATATAAAGGCCTTATACCCTTTGGATGGTCTCCTTACCAGTCTCCTCTGTCCAGAAACCCTAATTTCCGTGCATCCTCTCCCAAGTTGAGTGTGTGAGCTTAAAGAATTTGTCCTTTTGGTGTTCTTTTGAAGGAACTTGAGCTTGAAAGTGTTTAGATTGAAGGGAAGGCTTCAGATCTAGAAACTCTTGGAGTATTGCAGTTCTTTTGATGTAAAAAGTTGACAACTTGCTTATCTATTGCTTAGATCTCTTCCTTGGAAGTTTATTGTCATATTTGGCTTATATTTTGGTATTGTTCATGGGGTTGAGCATTTCATAAGGTTATCATTTCAAATCTAGACGTTTTGTGGCCTCTTTGGGCTTAAAGTTTCAAGCTTTATCAAGTTCTAGGCCTCCTTCATGCTTTAGGTCCCTTATTAAGCCTTCCTCGAGTTTTGGAGCCTCTTTGTGACATGCATGAACGTAAAGTTAGCAACTTTACGTGGTTTTCCATCTCTTGGGTACCTGATCTACATTTTAAAGTGTTAGACTTGATGGAAAAGGACTGAATGTGTTAAGCTGGGAAAACTCGGTGAGTTGTCCAGCCAACTCGACGAGTTGGCTAGGGTTTTCTCGACTTTCTGAATACGGTAGATACTCGACGAGTTCAAGAGGTGCACTCGACGAGTTGGGTCAACATGGACTGTTGACCTTGACCGTTGACTTTGATCTTGACCGTGGTTGACCAAGTTGGACTTTTGAGGGCATTTTAGGTATTTCGAGATTTTAATGGGATTGGTCACATGGTGGTAGGCATTTGAGTTAGGAGCTGAGGTTCGGAGTTAGATCTTATCAGTTCAGCTACTTGTGAGGTGAGTTTCCCTCACTATACTTTTGGGTTGAAGGCATCAAGGGCGGCCCATTGGTTTGATAATCTGTCATTGTTGATATGTTGAGTATGGTACAGATATGTATGCTAGTTTTGATATGCTAGTCTGGTAGATCTGTAGGACTACCTGTGATATTGTATGTTTATCTATATATGATATTATATGTTATATGTCGACATATTGTATCGGTTGGGTTGGGGTTGTACTGCTTTGTACTGATATATAAAAACAAATTTACGAAAATATCAAATAAAATTTATATCATTAAATAAAAGAACAAAATTTTATTACATTGAAAATGAAAGTGGCTAATCTAAAATAATTATTTTGCAATAAACACATTAACACTTTATGAATTTTGTAGTTGTTGAAAACCATTAATAACAACCATTGCCGAATGTAGTTGTTTATTAAACTGCTCGATTCTTATGTTGTGTTGGTCACCTTTGGCCTTCATTATCTCCTTAAGTTTTTCATTTTTGGTCTTTTTTCTGTTTAACAAGCTCCTTCAATTCTTTCGTTTCACCATTTTTCTGGAATGTAATTAGACACTTTCATTGTACCGCTATTCATGGGAATCGCTTTTGCATATGAGTCAAATCTATACAGTCTTCTTTTCTTGTCATGACCACCAACAACATCATAAAATATTAGGTCCTCCTAAACTTTTTCACCTACAGCTTCCAACTCTTCCTTTTTTTTCTGTAAAGGCAACCTACAAAGTAATAATAATTTAAAAAGATATCAACGTTATCAATAACACAAACTCTACAATATAAAACTTTGCACTGAAATGAATGCTACATGAATTTTTCTATCTTTTTCATTTGTAAATATGACTCCATCGTGATTCCTTATATGTGTATACAAGAACACTTCACTAGGTGGTGGTTGACGTCCTAATTTCCTCTTGTGTATAAACACCATAAAATGTAAAATAAATATACACATAACATATATACACATACAAATTTTGATGAACCGTTTAAAAAAACTCACCAAATCAGAAGCCACCTTCAAATGAGAAGCAGATCCAGCGTTATGGGTAGGTTGTGGTATTCCATCAGCCACCCCATTATGCCTATTGATCTTGTTCTGATTATATTTCTGCTTGTATTCATTTGTATTCCGTCTAGCTTGCCATGAGTTCAAGACTTCTAGTGTGATATGCGATGGTTTCCTACCACTTGGGTTTCTTTGTATGTTCCGCGTGTTGTAGAGATACTGGCCATAACATTATGCTGCTTTACTTTCCCAAGCTTTCCTTACTAGTGTGTCGTCCGTTGATTCATCCCAACAACAGCTTTTCTACACATAAAAATATGCACATAATTTTATATTTAAATGTTTACCAAACAATAATTTAAAACATATAATTTACTACCTTGAACTCCTCCCAATATGATTCCCGCATTTCGTTGCTCACTTTTTCCTAAGTGTATCCTTATGCATCTACTCTTTGAACAAATGATTTACTAATGTAGGTAGCACAAGGGCCTGGTGGGAGCCTGCAAATAAAATGATAGTTTTAGTTTTGAATTTACATGTCTATCCAGAAGGTTATATATTGAAAAACATGTGTAATGGTGTTAGTTGCAGTTGCTCTTGATCCAAGGTATAAGATGAGGTTTGTGAAGTTTTCTTTAAAAAAAATATATCCTTTAGACTTTAAGAAGGTTGAAGAACTATATGTTCAAGTGTTTGAGGTTTTGAACAAACTATATAATTATTATTCTAATGTTTCTTCAATAACAAATAATGATGGTTCTAGTTCTTTCAATACGAATGATAATGATGGCCAAAATTTTGTTGATGTGGTTAAGAATAAACAAATGAGAAAAATATATGATGAGTTCTATGAAAATGATGTTGAAGTTGTTGTGGGAAAATATGAATTGGACAAATATCTTGATGCTCCACCTGAAAAAATGAATAATGAAACATTTGAAATTTTGAAGTGGTGGAGTGACAAATGCACAACATACAAGGTGTTGGCATCAATGGCAAAGGACATTCTAACCATTATGGTGTCTACAGTTACTAGTAAATCCACTTTTAGTACATCCGGCCGTGTGGTGGATGACTTTTGTAGTAATTTGCTTCCAAAGACGGTGGAAGCTTTGATTTGGACTCAAGATTGGTTGATAGTATCAAGTGTTGTATTGACCTTGAACAGTTATTGGAAAATGTGAAAAAATACGAGGAAGGTAATATGGAAGATACACTTTTATTTATTATTTCATTTTATGTTTCTTGTATAATATTTAATATTCTAAACTGACTTTCTATGCATAATTTCATTGCAGCAATTAGTAGTAGTATAGAAGATACACGTGGAGGGAATAAGTAAAGTGGTTGTTGTTTTTAATGTTTGGATGTTGTTTTTGTGGCTGTTGATTGTTGTTGTTGCAGTGTTGTTGTTTTTAATGTTGTTGTAATGTGTTGTTGTTGTTTGCTGTTTTTTGTTGTTGTTGTTGTTGTTTTCCTATTTTTATGCTATTTTGAAACTCGTTGTGAAAATTGTTTGTTGTTTTGCTGTTTTGGGTTTTGTTATTGCTGAATAATACTTACTAAATTCCACTTATATTGGCATGGTGTTTTGAGATCAAGATTTTATGATTATTTTAGTTTTATATCTTGTACTCCTAGCCTCCTAATGTTTATAAATGTTTATTTCAATAACATGTATTGTGTATAAAATAAAACTATAAATATTCAAGAAATCGGGTATAGGGAACCGGAACCGGTCTTGGCGGTTCCGGGAGTGGCCAAATTTCTAGGAACCGGTGTAGGTGGTTCCGGGAGCGGTTTCAAATTTCTAAGAACCGCCGGTTCCGGAAGCGGTTCTGGTTACCAATAAAATAGACGGGTACCCGTTTTCGCTCATCCCTAATTTAAACTAACGTTATCAGTGGCGGAGCCAGAATTTAAGAATAAGGGGGGCTGACGTCGTAACAATATATTCAAGTATTTCTTATATCAAAATAATGTGAAAAAGTCTACAATCTTGAAAGAGAAAATAACTAAAAATTTCTATAAGTAGAAGTTATACCGATCATTGCACAAGTGACATTTTGAAAAGTTTTCAACTGACAGTAAACATTGATTTATAATTCTCCAATTACATGCTAATATTAAAAGTTATCTTAATTATAGATACATATGTTTCGTTAAATGAATTGTACTCGTGATATACTCTATCCGATATAAGAAACAAAATACCATTTATAATAATATAGTTAATGGAAATTAAAAAATTATTGAATACACAAGAAAATTAAAAAACATATCTTGTTCTTTAAATGGAGAAGATATTTTAAGCGGAAAAGATATTGTAGGCAAGTAGCATCAAATAAAAAAAGTTGTCGTCTTTTTCAGTTTGGGAATTAGAGCATTGGTAATTTGAGTAATATATAATTTAATTATTAAATCATAGGAGGGGCGATGGGCTATAAACATATGAAATGGACTTTGTCTAATTAATACATTAAGAATGTTGGGGGTGGCTGGGCATCTACCAGCCCCTGTAGTAACTCCGCCACTAAACGTTATGTTTTGTTTGCAAACTCGTCATTAGACTAACTAATACACGTATATTTATTCGACCAAATTGAAACCAATCTATAAGGTTTATGGCCGAAACTATGGGCAATTACTAAATAAATAATGTGTAGTTGTTAATATCATAATCACGGGTCCATATTAGATTATTAAACTAATATAACTATTTTAGAAATAATTGACACTTGCTTGAAACTATTTATTTCAACGAAAAAACAGATAATATTTTAAAATTCGATATTGCAAAAAAGGACGGAAGTTTGTCTCATTTCTCAATTTGGATAATCGATCAGGACTTAACACCTTGTAAAAACAAATAGTAACAGGAAAAGAAAATAATTTTTTTGGAGTTATTAAATGTGAAAGCTAAACCCATGTTTGCATTTGGGCATTCAGGTCATTGTCATTGTTTTGACTATTTCGACTACACGAACATTCATACCAGAAGAGCTTTTTCGGAATCTTTTTAATGAAAGATGTTGAAATTAAAATAAAATAGTTTATTATATTTTTATAATAATAATAATAATAATATATTTTTTTAATTTCTTTGTTTGTATATCTTTGTATGATTTGTTTATATAATTGGTTGAAAAGATATTAACCTCACCACAATCATTGGAAAACTATTTTGTAATTTTCCTAACCCTTTAAAAGAAATTGATTTAAAAAAAGGTTTTATTATATAGTTTTTTAATTTTCAAGAACTTATTGATTTTTTTAAAGCCTCGTAAACTACTATTTCATAATGTCAATACTATTTTAGTGTGAGTGCTCTAAATCAACATTGCCATTTCAATATATTTACCACAATGCACCTTTTATATGGAGTCATTTTGTTAAATATTGTTTTTTCAAGAAATGAAATTGTTCAATAAACCATAATGTGTCACATGATTGACATTAATTACATTATATATATATATATATATATATATATATATATATATATATATATATATATATATATATATATATATATATATATATATAGGGAAAGGATCAAATGAGAACATCTAAAAGGTTGAGAACGCGAAAACAAGTATATTTATTTGTGATTCCATGAATTCATTTATGGAGAAATGATAAATTTCTATGCACAATCAACATGAATATGCTTTTTCTCTTCAATTGAAATTAAAGTCGTAAAAATTTATCATTTCTCTACAAATGAATACATGGAATCGCAAATGAATATACTTTATTCTCGCGTTCTCAACCTTTTTGGTGTTCTCATTTGATCCTATATATATATATATATATATATATATATATATATATATATATATATATATATATATATATATATATATAATCAATGATCTTTTGCGAGCTCATATTTTACCGCAAACTTTTTTATCTTGCGAACTCGTTGTCCGATAATTTTTTCTAAAAAAAAGACTTAATGCATTAAGTCACTCAATTAAATTTTTTTTAAAAAAATCTTAAAGAAAAATGTATATATACGAATGACGTATATATGCATTTTTGTGCCATGTACACTTGCGCTTTTTTTTAAACGACAAAGCAAATTATATTAAAAGAAACCAGATGGGGGCTGGACAAAATATAGCACACTTGCACTTATGTTTGTGCATATATGTAATTCGTACGTAAACATTTTAACGAGAACAATACATAGATTGACAAATACGAAAACATATATAATCCTTATCGATTTTAATCACATTGTTAAGATTATAACAGCCCTTTAGACATAAAAGGATATCGAATTTTTTATCCAAAATTTTCAATTTATGCTAATTTCTACATTGATATGTATACAATTCTTTTTTTGTTGCCATACTTTTTATTGAAAAATCAAATATATAAAATTTATATTTTTTATTCGGTATAAATATACTTTTATATCAATATATTTTTTTATACTATATATGATTTATTTTATTTTATATTATATTTTCCAGCATGTTTATTATTCACTTGTGAATACATGATCAGTTCAATTTTTATTATAGTTTTTGAATTATCCGCACATCGATTATTCACATATAAATGACTAATGTACTAGAACATTAGATTGGATTAATGGATCATTATTAATTACTTATTTCTAGATGATCTTAATTTAGAAATGAAGAGTTATTAAAAATCATTTATATTCATTATTCATGATGGTATTTTCGTTATGTATTTTGGAATTTCAACAGGTTTTAGAACTAAAATCCTGAATAGCAGTAACAAATATTAATGTTTCTCAAATATACCATTATTTAGGATTATTTTTTTATAACTACAATTTTATATAAAAATTGTGATGACTACAACAACTATAAATGTCTATTACCACCAAATATGCCGTCTAATTTTGAGCAAACTTAATATAGCATCACCTGTCACATTCTTTATACCATTTTATATTCTTTTTGTTTTTATCATATACTACATGATATACAAGTTAAATGGACACGTGTCTTGTGTTATGTATGCAAACGAAAAAAGAAAAAGGACCAGGTGTTACAATCCATTAACAAAAGACTCGAAAACAAATTATATCAACGAATCACAAAGTCACTTTAGAAGTAAAGTTGGACCAAGCAAGCACTACGTATGCATATAAAGAAATACAATATTTTCATATTTTGTTGTGCATGTGTTAATATAGAAAGCCGACTATTAAGTTAAATATTTAAAGTTCTTTACCGTTATAAACTACAAAATTTGTATAGACCAAATTATTTTGTAATGACTATGTTTTAACTTTTAACAATAAAAAAGTGATATTAGCTAAACTAAAAAATAATAAAAAAAAAAATATTTGGCAAATCAACCACAAATTTTGAAATGGGGTATTCCGGACTAAACAAAAACACATTTTCTAACAAGAAAATACGTTTCAAGCCGACATTCCGGATTTTGGACTAAATTTCGGAGTTTGAAAAAAAACTTAATTATAGAATTTCAAAAACAAATCCAAAATCTAATGAACAATTTTAGAATTTTGAGAAAAAAAATCATTTTTTTATTAAAATCGAACAAAAAGTTAAACAAAATAACAAACGAACTATATAGGATATTAGAGCATAAAATCATACATTTGATTGAAAAACAATGAATTTAAAAACAGTAAAATTAAACACTTCGAAATAAATATTTTGTAGATATCTTAGATAAAAGAAATTACAAAAAAAAAAAAAAAAAAAAAAAAAAAAACCTTGAAATTTAAAGAACAAAATCTTCTTACGTATACGATAATAAAGTATTTATGTATAATCATTAATAACTTTTCAGAAATTAAAAAATATATATATACAAAAGGGTAATTAAGGAAATTCATACTGAAAAGGTCGATAGAAGAAAAGAAAATCATACCCCCATATTAGAATATATTCAGCTTTAAAATTTGGAGTTTTCCTCTTTGTTTCTTCCTCTTCTCTCTCTCTCTCTCTCTCTCTCTCTCTCTCTCTCTCTCTCTCTCTCTCTCTCTCCTGAGTCATAAATTTCTTCCATCTTCTATGGCTCAGCCTCAGCAACAGGGTCATTGAACAAGAGCGCCTCTCTATCTTCATCATTAGCACCACCCCAATTACTCTTAAAAGGTAACCATCGACTCTTCCACTTCCATGAACCGATTCTTACAGGGGTAATTAAGATTTTTCTATCATTTTGCGCACAGTTCAAACTTTTCGATTCTCATTCAATCCAATTCAAGTTTCCGAAGCATGCGTTTGGCTGTAATTAGCTCTAGCGCTTTTACTTATTTAATCAGAATTTCCATTTAACTTTGCTGAAGCAACTGGGTTCATACAGTTATGGTGAAAGAAGTGTGTTTTCCCCATCTTTTATTACAAGTCAACCCCAATTACAGTTTCTTATCATGTGTTCTTTTAGTATCAACGAAATTCTTCACTCTAATTAGTTCTGAAGTTAATTTTGTTTGATCAATTGGACTCTTACAAATCCTGAAGT
The DNA here is from genome assembly GCF_002870075.4 of Lactuca sativa. Classification (NCBI taxonomy): domain Eukaryota; kingdom Viridiplantae; phylum Streptophyta; class Magnoliopsida; order Asterales; family Asteraceae; genus Lactuca; species Lactuca sativa. The sequence goes on from NC_056628.2 coordinate 9,667,882, forward strand.
TGATTTTGTTTAATCTGTTTTTAATCGACACCTCAATAAAACAGGAGCAGTCTCTCAGGTTATATGTTTCTTTAGAATCGACAAAAATCAAAAAATTTCACTCTAATTAACTTGTTCTGTAAGATTTTCGAATTAAATATGCAAATCAAGTCAGTTTTTTCTTCCTAATATTTTATTATTTTTGTGAGAAAATGTGTGTTCTTCCCTCTTTCCTTTATCATCACTCAATCCCAATTACAATTTATCAGATCATGGATTTTTTTAATCAACTAAAAATCAAGATCTTATTACTCCAATTGGTTCTAAATACTGTTGAACTTCAATTTCCTGGAATCTTTATTCATACAATGATATGGGTTTGATTACAACTTACAAAATCAAGATCTTTTAACTCAAATTGGTATGAATTCTACTCAAAACTTATAGTTTCTTAACTGGTTTAAAACTCAATGTTGCAGGGTGAATGTATCTAGTTTCCATTTCAATCAAGTGAGTATCTCATATATAATTTGAGTTTCTTGATTGATATCATAAATCCATTTTCATCATCAATGGCACGAAAATCTCCAAAATGCCCTCCAACAGTTGAACCAAATCAATCCGGTTGTATCTGGAGTTTTAATGGTATGTTTGACCACCACCACCACCACCATGGCCGCCCCCACCGGAAACTGCTCAGCTTTGATGAACAACTCAGAAGCATCAATGTGAGTACACATCTTCTTACCTTTATTCTTGATATCAAACAACTTATCGATATTTGATTCCGAAAACAAATTTTTTTTATCTTCAGATTGAATCAAAGAAGAAACAATCTCTAAAAGAAGAAACAAGTTCCTCAAATCACACAACAACCATAGAGAAATCTTTTTGGAAAAAGATAAAATCCCGATATGAAAACCCAAACAAGAAGAAAGAAAACCCCATTTACAACAGCATTGTGGTTTTAAAGCCGCCTAGTCAGCGTGTCATAGAATCTCCAGTTGATGTAGGATGCATGTGCTCATATCTACACTCTCATCACAAGTCAACAAGCAACCAACAAATAGTCAAACACAATCGTGTCTCCTTCAATGATGTTAGAAAAAAGCTAAAGGACACAAAGAAGGTGAAGAAGAAGAAGAAGAACATCCGAAAAGGTAGTGAACCTGGTCAAAATGACGAAAATGCCCCTAGACCCGAGAAATTACAATTGGTACCCTTTTTGAAGCAAGGAGAACCGGATGTGTTTGTGGAGGCAAGAAGACATCTTGCTGAGAGGTTAAGGCAAGTTGTAAAGGGTGAATGTGAGGGTGAGGCTTCTTCAAGTAAAAGAGTATCAAGAACATTGGAAAGGGTACTTTTGTCATCTCCTATACACATGTCAATTGCTAATTTTTATCGTGGAATTGACGACATTTGTGTTGAAAAAAGTTTATTGACAATGGATTCGGATCCTAACAGCATTGGTGCAATGGAAGTATCACAAATGGTAAATTTAACATCTTTTTTCCTTGAATATGAACCAAAATTGTGTAATAAACACTTTAATTTTTTTTTCCTCTACATCCGATTTGCATCAACTTACATATGCATATTTTGTTACAGGAGATGACATTGGATGTTTCTTCACCAAAAGTTAATTTCAAATTGGAAAACATGGAAAATGATCAATTCAGAGAGAATCCAAGTCCAGTATCTGTTCTTGAATCGATTTTTGCAGACAATAGCAGCAGTCCTACAAGCACCATTGAATCATCAGTCGAACATCATATTCAACCACGTTGTCTGGATTTTGAAGAACATTCACAAACTTCATCTCCATCGCATCAGAAAACAAGTTTAAGTTCATTCATGGAGGATCGAGGGTTGATTTCTGCATATGTTAATGAAATCTATGAAGCTTCTGAGTCAAACTGGGAGGATTTTTTAGCGACGGATTACCCTTCAGAATTGTCGTGTGATCATAAACTAGTCCATGATTGTGTGAAGGAAGTGTTGATTGGTTTAAATATGCGGATAATGTTTGTTAGCTCAAAGATTCGTGCTTTTTCATTGGAAGAAGATGTGGTTAATGAGGTTATGGAGCAAGTTGAGTGGCATAATGGTCGATTCATGATTCCACGTACTCTAGATAATCTTGTGAGGAGAGATATAGCGAAAGGTGGAGAATGGGTACACGTGGCAGATGGAAATGATGTTGTGTTTGAAGTCGTGGATGAAACTCTACAAGTATTGATCATGGAAGCCATATCCGACATTTCTGTTTGAAGTATTTTGTTACTAGATATTAATTAATAATTATCGTATAGAAGAAATTTCTAGTTATTATATAGTAGTTTTTTTTTTGGCAGATTTTTTGTGGGATATCATATGACTTATGAGACTTAATTGTATGTGTAAAAAGATGATAGGGTTGCGATATTCATTGAATAAATGCATTCAAAGGTTGTACGTTATTATTTGATTTGGTGTCCATTTTTGTCAAGATTGTATCTTGTCTTCTTGATCGATTGATTCTGTTTAAAAAGATAAAAGACAAATGGAAATGATTGCTTGCAAGAAATATTTCTATGGTCGTATCCAAAGAGTTGAAAGAAAAGGATTTGATTTAAATTGAAATAAAATTTTATCCTAAAATAAAATATAAAGGTATTGTCATTTATTTTTTAATTTAAGAAATGTTTAAGAAATTAGAACATATTTTATTGACAAAAATAACAATCAAGAATTAAGTAATTATTCAAAATGTCCAATTATTCATAGATTTGGGAAAATCATCACATTCCCGACTGGCAATTAAGATGTACATTATGGACTCAAGAAAGAGTCGGGTATGTAATAAACATGTACACTTTCTCTCATTAGAGATGAAATAAAAGCTAAAACGAGTAACATATACTAATAAAAAAAATTAAAGTGGCAAAAAAGTGGATTAGTAGTTTGGATAGAAAGATTTACATGTTTATGTCTGAACAGAACACATGGGACATTCTTGAGCATGTTATTCAAATTAGACGATATTTATTAATCCCAAGAAAAAATGTGTTTGTTGCATTTTTTGACGTGTGTACAAAATTTTAGTAATTTTATTTTAAAAGTTTTTATTGTATCCTATAAATTTCTTACATTGTAAAATAAAAGGAGCACATTTTGGACCGACCATATGTCAATTAACAAGACATTATGGATTTTGGAATGTCTATTCTAGTTGCACATTCTCTTGAAGTGACAAAAACCCATATAGTTGTTATTTCGGTTGCCCGTATTTTTTCAATAAGTATGAAGAATTGAAGATTATAGGTATTTTAAGTGATATGATAAGAACTGCCTAACAATTAGTACATAGAAAATATCATTGAAATGCAAACAGTTAATCAAGGTGACCGAGTAGCATCCGCATTAATCCAATGTGTAAATGTCATTTGAAGCACACAATAACAATATGATGTTTATAACCAAGATTTTGATTTTTGGTTATTATGACACTATTTAAGATTAATCATGTCATGATGTTACCATATGTAAGTTTAATGTTATCGTAGTAGGTTTTTAAGGTTTTTATATTATTTAGGTATAAAATGAAAACTATTGACATTCGTGAAAATCATAAAAAGTATATATTAGCAAGGTTGTAAAACTCGTTACTCGGTACCTGTTCGGCCAACTACCGAGTAGCGAGTACTCGGGAGTACTCTGATTCGGTAATTCATATAGAAATATTTTTAGAGAAATTATATATGTCAAAATCATAAGTTAAAATCATAAATTGATTGAAATATATAACAAAATTAAATACATGTGAATACACGAAAGCTAAAAAACATATAATGGTCTCACTTCATTAATATTTACTGAAAATCTAAGATATATATGTAGTAATAATTACATGTGTGTGTTAAATAATAAATCATTAAGTATATTATATATATTATTCACCGAGTTGACCATGTTTTACAACACTATTCAGTTCAATAAAGGGGCGAATCAGGGAGTACTCGGGATTCTGTAACTCGCCTCGGTAAGGGGCCGAATAGCGAGTACTCGGAGATGTAATCGGTCAACTCGACGAGTTTTACAACACTAAATATTAGTGATCAAAATACTACATATCAATGAGTATAACATAAAATTTTGTGTTTGGGACTACTGTAACTTCCAACTGAACGCTTTCTATGTGAACTTTAAACAGTTTTATCCAACCTTCAGTTAACTATATGACAATAACAATCACTACAATTATGTGTGTTGTTATTTTCTCATATGTAAAACCCTTTTTTTAGCAACAATCGTGTAAATTAACTGGATACACCTTTCAGACTGATTTGAAATATTACTTTTTATTTTGGATTGGTTCTGCAAAAATGGTTTTTTGAAAATCACTCATACTTATATAAAAATAATAGAACACTTAATGTAAAATAAACAACAATCAATAAAACTTAACTATACATACTGAATAGTTAATTACATAGTATTGTTTGGATTCCAAACTAAGGATTTTGTTTCATGAATGATTTTTTGGTTACGTTTAGTTATTTAAGTTATTTACAGGTTGTCATAAGACCTGCTAATGAACATAACAATATAAATAAAGGAAAATATTCGAGCCTTTAAATATGAAACATCCTAGAAGTTTTCATCATATTTCGAGATCATTTTATCATATCTAGACAGTCGTTTTTAACATATTAAGATTATAGCGTACAAAAAACATGAAACTAATATGGGTCACCAAATCCTACGCTTCTTCTATTCAAAAACAAATTGAAACCTTGTCTTTCATATTTTTTTAGGGTTTTCGGAAAGAAATAACATTTCGATTGATGGTAGACCGCCCTTTATACAAAGGATCACATAAATGAGTAGGGATCTAATTTTCTTCGTATTTGCAACGGAAAGGTGGGTCAATTAGAGCATTGGGTGTGGGCAACAAGGTGCAACACCAAGTTGTGCCACCTCACATGCCACCTAAGTTAATGGTGTTATGACACTAAGTGGAGAAATGGGCAACAAGATGCAACACCAACTTTTTGAAAATAAATATTTTTTTTTCTTTTTTTTTTTACTATTTCGTTTTTTTTTTGTTACTTTTTTTTCTATTTTATAATTTATTTTTTATTTATTTCGATTTTTTTTTTAAATTGATACAAATATTTTTTAAATATAAATAATAAATAAAACATAATGTTTAAAAATTATAAAAAAAAATTAAAAAATTTTAAAGATTAAAATTAACATAAAGGCTAAATTACACATAATATCCAAAAACAAAAAAAGAAATAACATCCAAATTCAAAAAAAAAAAAAAAAAAAAAAAACAACGCTATTCGTTATCGTTATTTGCGTCCTGAATGTCAACAACGCGATGCAAATAATCTGTTGTTCCTGGTTGAAACTGAACGTGTCTAGACTCTGTTGGGATATACTGTGTAATATTTATCCCTTTATCTTCTACTACCATGTTATGCAATATGATACATGCATACATGATATATCGTAAAGTTTCTAAATCCAATGGTCGTGTTGCATGTTCGACTATATGCCACTTCGCCTTCAGCACTCCAAAAGCACGTTCCACATCATTACGTGCTCCTTCTTGTCTTCTCTTAAAAAATTTGTCTCGTTCTTCAACCGGGTGGCGGAATGCCTTCACGAATGTGGAATATCGAGGATATATTTCATCTGTAAGGTAATACTCATATTTGTATTCGTTTCCATTCACCGTGAAAGGAGCATCCAGGGCTTTTCCATTCAAAAGATCGTCGAATATTGGCAACTGATCAAGAACGTTGACGTCATTGTTGGAACCCGCAACCCCAAAAAATGCATGTAGAATCCATAAATCTTGAGAAGTGACAACCTCTAACACCAATGAAGGTGATCCGTGATGATCACTTGCGTATTGCCCTTTCCATGCTACCGGACAATTTTTCCATTTCCAGTGTGTGCAATCAATGCTTCCGATTATTCCGGGAAACCCATGACGTTCTTCATGCGCCGCATACAATTCTTGCAAATCATGCAACGAAGGTTTCCACAAATACACGTCTCCAAAAGTTTCAACAACACCCCTTGACAATCTATAAAACCCTCTATTGCGGTTCTTTCGGACATTCTCATATAGTCGTCCATGGTGTCGGGTGACTCCCCCATAGCCATCAAACGAATGGCCGCAGCACATTTCGGCAACGTTGTAAACCCCTGTCTACCTCTAGCATCATATCTTAATTGAAAAAAATTCGTACCTAAACATAAATTAACTACAGTTTAAAAATATATTGCAAATGTTGTAAAATTAAAGAAACATGTAGTGCATTTTTATTTATTTGGTATAAAAATATAGTAAACAAATGATACCGGCTTTCCAAGGTGTTGACGATTCGTAAGAACACATCCCTACTCAAACGAAATCTTCTTTTGAAGTCTTTCGTCCCGTATACACAATTATCCGCAAAGTAATCGCGATATAGATGTTCGTGTCCTTCCTCGCGATTTCTGTTTAACATCGCACGTCTTGTTAGTAGCGGGGCTGAGTCTGGTTGTAGCAGGTCGGTAGTGTAATAATGATACATCATCCTAAAGAAAATATCGTCATCTGAATCATCGGACGAGTCGAAAGGATCCATATTTTTTTTGAAGATAATTGAAAGTATGTAGAGAGGATAAGAGAAAGTGTGTGAAAATTTTAATAAAATGAGAGTGTTTATAGGATAAAATGTTTTTTTTTAATAATTAACTTTTTTTTAAACCGTTGCAAAGTGTAACGGTCATTTTCTTCCGTTTCTTTCCGTCGCCACGCCAACGAGAATCACCTCGACGAGAAGCAACGAGCAGGGGGGCGGTGTTCCCCGTGTCATAACGCCGTTGAGGGGTGCCACCTCACCCCCCGTTGCTTCTCGTTGGACCAGTACCGTGTGTCGTCTTATAGAGCCTAGGGTAGTACAAGTTATTCCTTCAATTTTCTAGGACAATGTAATTCTTTTTTTTTAAATTCAGCATAGTGTAAATTTTGTTCAATGCAACCTCTAAAAAATTGTGTATAACCCTTAAATCCGCATTTGATTAAGTGATTATTTTTTAAACACCTAAAACGCTTGGTCTTTTTTGTTGATATAAAGAAGAAAATTGTCATTTTTATAAGCAAGAGTTTTTAGCCACATATTGCGGTGTGGATTTGAGTAATATTTTTTGTTAAAAGTACATTGCTATAAACATAATATTTTCTCCTTTTACTGATATCTTTGACACCGGTTGGTAGAACGATGATAAAGAAAGAAAGAGTAAACCTTGGATCCAAAACCAAAGAGCCCAAATAATAATATTTATCAAGACAGTCAAGAAAAATAAGAGTCGATAACATAGCAACTCGTATGACAATTAAGTATTTAAGTAGAAATATCATGTATGGAGAGATAGAGAAGAAGGGATGAAGCATGCCTTTTTCAACCCCATTTCATCTCCATAGGAGAGAAGGGATGAAGCTTGCCTTTTCAACCCCATACAAATGTGCTTTGTGAAGTAACCTGATCAACATTGATAATGTTATAGTTTATCTAATCTCCAGAAAAATACATGAATTATTTATAATTATTTCAAATAAATAAATGGCAAAAAAGGTTGAAGGGTGTAAAGTGCAATTTTCGCTAATATGGAAACGCCACTACATCTGTTATTAGGGCATTCGCTTCCCGCCAACTATCAAAAACCCTAGCCTACTTCCTTTAAACCCTCGTCCCCCTTTTCTCAATTGCCTCTATCTTATCAAAGAAATTTCCCATCAATGGAGGCCCAAGCTGTGAAATCAAACCTGGTTCTTATCCTAGATTATGGTTCTCAGTACACCCACCTAATCACTCGTCGAATCCGAAGCCTATCCGTGTTCTCCCTCTGTATTTCCGGCACTTCCTCACTCAAATCCATCACTGATTTAAACCCATCTGTAATCATCCTCTCCGGCGGCCCCCATTCCGTCCATGCACAGGACGCCCCTTGTTTCCCCGATGGCTTTGTAGAGTATGTTGAAAAAACGGGCATCTTTGTGTTGGGGATTTGTTACGGGTTACAGTTGATTGTGCAGAAATTGGGTGGGCAAGTAGCTATTGGGGAAAAGCAGGAGTATGGGAGGATGATGATTGAGGTCGTGAAAGATTATGGTGGATTGTTCAAGGGTAAAAACATCGGTGATAAGCAGGTGGTTTGGATGAGCCATGGCGATGAGGCTGTGAAGCTTCCTGCTGGATTCGAAGTGGTCGCCAGGAGCGAACAAGGCGGTGTAGCGGCGGTCGCGAATCCCGGCAGGCGGTTTTATGGGCTGCAGTACCACCCCGAGGTAGATTAAATCACTCGTTAATCCTTCCGAACGTTCTTTTTTTTTTTGTCTAAAACTGTTCATTCTCATATCGATTTAGGTGACACATTCACCGGAGGGAATGGAGTTGTTGCGCCATTTCCTTTTCGATATCTGTGATGTCTCCGCCGGATGGAAAATGGAAGATGTAATGGAGGAAGAAATAAAAGTAATCAAAGGCATGGTCGGACCTGATGACCATGTAATCTGTGCATTATCCGGTGGTGTCGACTCTACAGTTGCAGCTACTCTTGTTCACAAAGCCATCGGCGATAGACTCCACTGTATCTTCGTTGACAATGGTCTATTAAGGTAAGATTTTTGATTTTTTGACCAAAATTTCATGATCCATGTCATCATGATATTCTGTGGCTTTTTTATATAGATACAAGGAGCAAGAGAGAGTGATGGGAACCTTCGAAAGAGATCTTCATCTTCCTGTCACTTGCGTTGATGCTTCAGTGCAGTTTTTAAGCGAATTGAAAGGCGTTACAGATCCTGAAAAGAAAAGAAAGATCATCGGGAAAGAGTTCATCTCAATCTTCGATGCTTTTGCTCATGATTTAGAGAAAAAACTAGGAACAAAACCTAGTTATTTGGTTCAAGGAACTTTATATCCAGATGTAATCGAATCATGTCCACCACCCGGAAGTGGAAGAACTCATTCTCACACAATCAAGAGCCATCATAACGTGGGTGGGCTTCCAAAAGACATGAAGCTAAAGCTCATTGAACCCCTTAAGCTTCTCTTCAAGGACGAGGTTTGTAATTTACTGATTGTATATCTTCTACAATTTCGAAGGACCTGTTATGTAATTTTGCTTGATTCTTTTTTTTTTTTTTATTGTTGTGAAAATGTGAAAAGGTTCGGGAGTTGGGTCGGATCTTGGATGTTCCAGTTGCGTTCTTGAAGAGACACCCGTTTCCTGGACCGGGTCTTGCTGTACGGATACCGGGTGATGTGACCCAAGGAAATGCACTGGAGATTCTTCGACAGGTGGATGAGATATTTATCCAAGCGATTAAAGATGGTGGGATATACGATGAAATATGGCAGGCTTTTGCTGTGTTTTTACCCATTAAAACGACAGGTGTTCAAGGAGATCAGAGGACTCATTCTAATGCTGTTGCACTTCGAGCTGTTACAAGTCAAGATGGCATGACTGCTGATTGGTGAGACATATCACTTTATCTCTATATAATCTTTTGCCACGTGTCTTGTTAAAACATGGAGTATATAATAAGCTTTATTATTATGAAAATTTTGTTTCAGGTATTATTTTGAGCATAAGTTTTTGGATGATGTGGCGAGAAAGATATGTAATAGTGTTCGTGGGGTCAACCGGGTTTGTTTGGATATTACATCGAAGCCTCCATCCACAATTGAATGGGAATGAATTTGTGGGGGTTGACTTTATTTGGGTCAATGTGTTGGGGATTTAATTTAATTATGTGAAATTGGTAAAGGTTTTTGGAGGGTGGCAACTATGTAAGTGGTGAATTTTGCATATGACAATTTGTTTGACATTATGTGGTTGTCTTTGTGTTTTATAAGTTATAATCCTTTTTTTTTAATTGTTCTTTCTTTGAGATGGCTTACTTTTATGTGAGATGATTAGCAACGACTCTTGAATAATATCGCATCAAAAAACATATTCTTGATATTTTAAAACCAAATTAGTATGATATTTTACCAGAGTATATAGCAATTAATATTAATGGGCAAAATGTATTCAAATCAATTAAAACCTCAGTTAAACAATAATAATAATACATCAAGGAAAACGAACAAGGGTGTTCACAGCAGTATCCAAAGCATCAACGTTTCTACGCAACACCTTTCTTTTCAATTGTTAAGAAAACCTTGTTAACTGTTATATCATCATAATCACATTTGAGCAAATCATGAAACTTAAAAACACAAAAATCATGAGAATAAAGGATACAGTTGCATTGCTAGGGTGTCAATGCCTCTCATTTCCTCATTCAATCTGCAAAATATAAAAGTTAGTGTTTCATCAACCATATAAAGTTATAAACATCCTTTATTTGTGAAGAATAACAAAACCATGAAAAGGGATTTATATACCTGAGACATGAGTTTATGTACAGATTCCCCTTTGTTGCAGTATCCAATGCTGCAATGTATACAATTTTGAACAAAATTCTTGTTAAACTTTACTGGAGACTGAAGAAAAAGTAAAACTTGTGTTTATCTATCAAAAAGACTGGATATAGCTATGCAAGAATCATTAAGTATCTTTTGAGGTTATTTAAAGGCTCTGTGAAAAATATGTATTCTACCATTAAGGTTGCTAGATTGCTATATCTAATAGCACATTGTGCATACAAAGATCAATGGAAGATTTTGGTATGTACCAGATTCTTGAAGACGCCCAGCAGCATCACTGAAGCATTGTACATGATCAACCGAACGGCTGCTAACCTACAATATACACAAACAATTTCGATGGATGAACTTATATGATCTATATCTACAATGCAATGAAGAGCACATATCAAAGTTTGTGATCTTTTTAAAATCTGCTGGAGTGAGTTTATCATTGCAATTTCCCATGGAAAAACTACACATCCCCTCCAGACTCGCATCATAATTCATACATTGATAGATGCAATGTAAACAGATTTGTGACTTTTTCCATCGTTGTTGTCATAAGCTTTGAAAATTTGCTAGGTACGGATAACAATCCATAAAAGTATGTATAGGAAATCGATTCCGGATACACTAAATTGATCGAACTTTAGGGTTTATATGCTGATATGTAGCTTCAGCTCAATTTGATTACTATGGTTAAGCTTCAAAATGTGAAATTTGATTACCTCGGAGAGAGCAATTCGGAGAGATGCGAATAGAGATGAAAAGCTATCAGCAATGGCGAGGGAATCCCTCTCTACCACTTCTACTGCTCTTACAATCTCCTTTTGACTGATTGGCGAAGAAGTCGACGAGAAAAACGTATCCTCCGTTTCTCTTGTACTTGTATCGATGTTACCATCAAGGTCGTGGTGAGGGTCTTCGTTGTGTTCTTGAGAAATCTGATGATTGTGATCTAGGGTTTCTGAAGTCGCTTCTTCTTTTGGTTCCATTGTCTATGTGTGTTCGGTTGCTGCCTTCGCTGGTGAATGTGCCAACAAGAGCATCAAAAAAATTATAAAAATACATCAAATAAAAAATTAAATTTTCAAAAATCAAAAGAAATGATCCAAAAAACATTAAAATTTCAAAAATAGCTATCTATTTAAAACCTCTTAGAGAGGTGGGTATGGACAACGGCCTTATTAGGTGTTATTGCATGTTATAAGTTATAACACGTGAACACCGCCCCCTTCCCCGTTATTAGGCATTATTAGACTACGCGTTACTCCCCGTTACCACCATAACACGTTATAACGTGATTTTTTTATCATTTTCCTAATAACGTGGTGTGGGCGTTGCCCACACCTACCAGTCTTATATTATCGATTTTTTTTGTCGGAAGAATAATAAGCAAATGTTACTTCGAAATTATCCAATTTACAACCAAAAGACTTATATCCTATCAAAAGTTGAAAAAACTCAAATATATATATATATATATATATATATATATATATATATATATATATATATATATATATATATATATATATATATATATATATATATAGAGAGAGAGAGAGAGAGGTAGGTTCCGTTGAGATTAAAAATAAAATAGAGATCTTGAAATTTAACCTTAGCCACGTATTTCACATATGCCGCTATAACCCTCCGGCGTATCGGCACGACAGACCTGGTATAATCATAAATGATTATACAGCGCCGCCCGTTCCTTTCCTCTCCGCCACCATCCCCACCACCATAACCACCACCGCCACCACCACTACAATCACCTCTGACACCAGCCGACCTGACCACTGTCATATCCGTCACTTATACCACCACCACCTCTGTCACCACTGACAATTACAGATTCTATTAATTGATTAACTAGAATAATAAAACCCTAGCTAGGTGATCAGACTAACAAGAATTCAAATCAAACATTCATTAAGCTCAAAATTGAATAATCTAGATAGAAACACAAATCAAAAACCAGATCTAATGATCAATCACATGAAAAGTACTTGTCTTATGCAGAACTGAAAATTAGGGTTTAGCCAGACATGGCCAAAATCTGATGAAAAGAGACATCAAACAACTAATCTTACTAATCTACTTGAAGGAGATGATCCACAGTACTCAGATCTTCAAAAATTGTTGAAATCAGAGAAGAAACACCTCCAAAATCATAGTTTTGTCGTCTGATACCTCTGGAATCGCCAACTTAGGTTACTGGAATGCTATTAGGGTCTATTTATACGTCCAACAGCAAAAATGGTGCACATGCGATCGCATGTAGACAACTTGCGATCGCATGTTGTGCCTAGGACGTTCGAAATTTCGTCTACTTTTCAGATCATTTTGAATCGCCTCAATCGGAGTTACGGTTCTCGAGATACGGTCAAAATACTGACATGGGGTCAAAGCTGCCAGCAACATCCTTTAACTTTAGATTGCAAATTCTATCTTCGTGTGATCAATTCGATTGAATGTTTCTTGACCAAAGCATCTTCTAATCAATTTGGAACATACTCCATAAGTTCCAAGCTCCATTTTAAGCTCCAAACGCACATCCAACTGCTCCCAAAGCACGGCTCCACTCGAACTATCTGAAATTGACATAAAAACATGAGCAGTATGAGAATTCTAACGAAAGACATGAGTTGAACATTATATAAACGAATGACATGCGAATGTATAAAATATGATGCTAAAATGATAATAAAAACTACCCTATAAGATGCATAAAATGGCATCTAACATTCTCCCTCCTCTCCCCTTCTCCTTTGTTCTTACAAAAAGTGTTAGAATAAAGGGTTCATATGTTGCTTCTATTGAAGCATATTTTGGTATATGTCTTAAAGCTTAAGAACAACATTTATACAAGTGAAATACTAACATCTAATGATGGTTTACTCTTCCTTTGTGGATACATTATAGAGAATTTCTATGATAAAGTTTCATGTCACACTTCATCAACTTTCTATCTCACATGAGAATCAAAGTCTTTAAAGGTTGTAACACTTAACTTTTTGTGATTGTTTTATCTTTCTAAGTCTTGCAAAAGATACTTGGTGGGTTAAAATGGTTTTAGTTTTATTCAAATAAAATTTACTTCTATCGCTAAACTCATAGTTTTGACTATTTATTATAGACGTTTTTGAATAAAAACCCAACAACTACTTCAAGAATTCTAGATCGAGATCAAGGACAATATGGGATTGTAAAATCCGGAACTTGAAGAATTGAAAGAGACCGTGATTGACGATAATTTCCCGAGGAATACTTAATGGTGATTACGGGTGAAGCACCATGGTTTATGAATATTGTTAGCTATTTGGCAAGCGGGTATCTAGTCAAGAATCAAACCAGCCAACAAAAGAAGAAGTTTTTCGCCAACATTAAGTACTACTTTTGGGACGAGCCATACATATTCTGGAGTTGTGTCGACAACATCATAAGAAGATGTGTGTTTAGGAACGAAGCAAGGGACATGATTTGTCATTGTCATAATGTACCGACCGGTGGACATCATGGAGCACAATACACAGAGAAGAAAGTATTTGATGCAGGGTTCTGTTAGTCTACAATTTTCAAGGAACCGATATTATTGATTTTTAGACCCTGCTCCTAGGGCACAATCCCTGGGGCAGTTCTAACGACCTTGCTCTGTGTTCTCAGATCTACGATTTTCAAGGGAGGAGCCGGGATTTTTTAATAATGGGGGCTTACATTGTAATCAAAGATGAAACACAATGACAAGAACTAGGAGACCAAAACTAAAACTTCAAAACAATCCCAAAGAAAATGCCCAATGTTTTCTTTTTAGGATTGGTTTCTTGGTAACAAGAACACTATATGTAGGAGCATTTTCATCGAAAACAATCTAGTAGGCCAGTAGCTCATCATGATCTTGAAAGAACTTGCATGTTTAACAAACTAAAATAGCAAAAGACAAATAGGCTTTTTCATACAACTTATTATTTAAGAAGTTATTATCTAAAAAACAAAATAAAAATAACAACATAAGATAGAAAATTAACAATCAAGTGTATTTTTATCTAATTCTAATAGACATAGTGATAATTATCTCTTGATTTAATTATTTTACAGCTTGGAATTGTTTCTTGCTTATCTCAACCAATTAAATTTTAAGATTTACTTTACAAATGATAAATAATTATTGAAAACAATAAATAAACAAATTACAAGTAAAAACAATTAAAATGATAACAATAAAAGTGAAAGTAGTAATAGGAGTTTACCTTTTGTTTCTAGTGAGTATCACAAACAATTTCTTGGCTTTTTTTCTTCTTAACCATATGACAACAAAGTCAATATTATTACCATAGTAGAAAAGGTTGAAATAACCTAGAATGACAGATATTGAACTCTTTTTCTTTGTCGTAAAAGAAGAAAACCTGATTTCTTCCTTTTCTCTTATATGCTAACATGAGTGAAAGAACCAAACATTTATAACAAACTTGAAAATAATTGATTTATTGATACACATGACATACAATGTGTAGCGGCTACAACATGCCTGGTAATTTTTTAGGGTTTTAATTTTTATAGAATTAAGTTATGACAAAATTATAAGAATGATCCTTATGGTTAGGTGGAAATTGTCACTTTGGGCCAAAAATGGTTAGACTAGCACTCATGGTCCAAAGATTTTTATTTTTTGCCACTTTGGTCCAATTTACTTTGAAATTTTTGTTAATGACGATTTTGCCCTTGTTTTTTTTCTTTTTCAGTTGTTTTATTTATTTAAATACATTTACAATTAAAAGAAAAAATATTCTCTCTCTCTCTCTCACATATTGTGAAGAACATGAGGTTGTTAATCATCCGATTCATTTTCAACCCATATTTCTTTCATATTTTAGATTTAACCTTCTTCTTGATTGTTAAAAAAACATTTCGATTTATGGTTCCAGGCTACCATCATCACCTACTAAAGAATGGTGAATCAGGTTTCGATTTTGAAACAACTTGCGACGGGATTCTCACTACAGGCCATGGGTTCGAGCCATGTATTGATTGTCTCACTCCTCCTCAAACCTGAGGGTTTCGAGCTCTACCGATGTGATTGTAACCTCTTAATGTGAAATGAATATCGGTAACATGGAAAAAATGCTCAAATGCGTCGACAATGACTACATTGTCAACATTAAGGTTGACGACGACAACAATTGCATTACCTTCATGTCGGAAATCCCTGATAATACATATGTTCTCTATTCTCTACCTTTCATTAATGCGATTTTAGGGTTTTTGTAAGGAGATATTAGGGTTTTTATAAGACAATTTGTAACGACCAAAAAATCAAAGGTAAAAATTTCATTTTTAATATAATCAAACATTGATACCATTTATTTCAAACATTTCAAATCATCATTAAGTATAACATTTATCAGAGTTCATCCCAAAAATCATTCATTGCGGAAATCATAGGTGTGAGCACCGCGATTAATCCGAGCTCTTCTTTTCCAAACCGATGATTGCTGAAATTAAAACTGTGAACCATAAGCACAAAGTTTAGCGAGTCCTCCAGAGCATACCCCACACACAATCCACATAACACATATCATATTAGTAGTTATCTCTACTATATAACATTAACTATAAAAGTTATCTCTACCACATATCTATGACAACCTGAAATTTCTATTCTATACAACCACTCACTTCAATACAAGTCATAACAGTTTCTGCTAACTTTCAAGCTTTTTGGAATAAGTTTGAGTGTTTTAAAGTCAGTGCTTCAGAAGTTAACAGGAGAGAGGATGCCCTAGGCTTTATTGTGCATCAATTAAGGTTCCAAAAACTTCAAAAGTTTGAGTTTATGGCCCATATGGTATTAGGGCCGTAAAACCTAAAGGCTATATATGTGACACTTAGTTTATTTTTAACTTTTTTTCACATTTCCAAGTCTAGAACCATTTCTCTCTCAAGTATCATCCAAAGTTCTTCAAAAATCTTCAAGAAAGTAAGTGTTTTCTTCCTTGTTAAGTTGATATCTACCTTAATCTAGTGATCTAACATGATTTCATCCATGAAATCATTCCATATATGTAGATCTTCAAGTGTTCTTAGTTTCACCAAGAACACCAAGAACACACACTAGTGTTCTTGGACTTTTAGCACCTTTTCAAGCTTTTACCTAGTAAGTACTTCTATCCTAGAGTATTATAAGACTTGTTACACTTCTAAACACCAAGAAAACACCCAAGAAAGTCAAAATCAAAGGTGTTTACGGTCCAAGATGTTCTTGGACCATAAACCCTATAAAGGGTGCCAAAATGTCCCTAGTCCCTTCACAAGCCTTGGAAACTCACCTAGACCCTTACCTTGATGTGCTTAGTACTTGAAAACATCAAATGACCATAATCCATATGGGTTTACAACCGTAAAACACATGGAGAAGTGATCCATGGGCCGTAAACTCCATATTAGGGGTGAAATGTTGCCCTAATCACTTCCTAAGGCTTAAACATGAAGTAGGAATGCTTAGAATAACTTGTAAGACTTCAAAACACAAAATGGTCAAGGTACCATGAGTTTACGATCGTAAACTCATGGGTTTACGACCGTAAACTCCAAAGGTGATGGTTTCAAAACCGTAAACACCTTTTAGTGCCATTTCACTTCCCTTTGATGAATCAGGTGTTTCCTAGTCCCGGAAGGCGTTTCCTTTCATATAGTTGTTTATAAACACTATATTCATGTCAATATGTGTCCTTATATGTCATTTAGGAAGGCTTTGTAGTCTACATTTCTAGGGTTTTTACATCATGGTCATGTTTCCAATTTGAGTGTTTATTCGTAGGATTTAAGCTCTTGTGTGGTAAGGATTTGATTCGCTTTAGTTTTCTTAGATTTGTAAAATGGTTGGAAATTTCAGAAAGAACATGCGGTCCTCTGGTGTTATTGCTCTTAGGCCATTTTCTGACGACTCCATTTTGCCTTCGTTATCTGTACATAACCAAGATCCGATAATGATTTAATTAGTTCTTTCGAGTTCCATGGTTCCAATGAGGGCGTTGGAGTTGAATGCCATTGAGTCGGCGAAACTTCATATTCTAAGCTATAAAGGGTTTGTTGTGAAGAACTAGAAGTTGGTTTGTGGAGGTAAGGTATTATCCATGAGTAATTCTTTATTAGGGACCGAGTCAAGTACCCAATCAAAAGCATGGATTTATCTGATCAATTTAATTGGTGCGTTCATCATTTGTGGTTTATGAACATATGTAATGTTTTGGGGTTGCAATCAGGTTATTTGGTTGGAGAAGATGAATCGGGGAATGGCTTTGTACAAGTGAAAGAAGAGAGAGACCTTTTGTATATTTAATAACTAGTTTATAACCCGTGCAACCACGGTTACAAAATAAATCAAATTTTCATAGTAAAAATTTATAAATTATTTATCAATTACTTTAAATAAATCATTAATTATGAAATATATCAAATTTTTAAAGTTATTATAACTTCAAATTTAACATATAATTAGAAAAATTAAATTTGAATTTTGAATTGTTGCCTAATATATCTATTTGACACGTGGCATGATATTAATGAAGAGTTGTATTAGAGTGACACATGTCAAATGTAGATTAAAACTATTCATTTATTAGAATAGAGATTATGAAATATTTAAGAAAATGAAAGAAAAATAGAAAATAAATACCCCAAAGGTATTAAAGTCATCTCACTTTACTGATGGACCAAATCTGCAACGAAATTAGTTCAAAAAGACCACGAAACAAAAAAAATCAAGGTTTGGACTAAACCTCAGAAAAAATGCATACCATAGGGACCATTTTTTTGCAGTTTTGTCTTTTAATTAATAAATATGTTTTAATTTTGTGAAATATTTTATATAACCTCTTATATTTTTTTTTCTTTTGTATTTAAGCATATACAACATTTATAAAGTAAATAATAACGTGAATAAGACGAAAAGATAATTACCCTGTCAAGTTATTTTTCCACTATAAAACTTATGTCTAACAATTTAATAAAAAAAATGTTGAAGGGAAGTTTTTGTAGGGACCTGAAAGACTAATTAATCTATAGTTTTAAGCTCTTCGTTTTAATAATCTTTGATTTGGATTATATTATGTTTGACAAAATTAATTTTTATTTGTATAAAAATATTTGATAGAAAAATATAGATATTTGAAATATATAAAATATAAAAGGTAAAAGTTAGAATTATATCAAAATTTATTGGAAGCACTTTTTGGGTTAATGTTCGTACTTTCAAAAAAAAAAATTCATTTTTTTAAAAACTAAAAGTTAAAATTCTTAAAACTATAATTTTCTTCTTTCAAAAACCCGTTTGCAAACACTACATTAAAAAAGGCAAGACACCTAAATGGTTTTTATCCGAAATCATTGATATGTAACATCAAATATGCAATTACTAGCAAGTCATTAATTTTGTAACCTATAAATCACACACTTACTCCAACATATACATAAATGAGAGACTTCAATAACTATAATGGTTAAAAATACTAATTCATCATTTTAAATTTAAAAATATTATCTTAAATCTTTGATGATATAATATCAATAAAATCTACATACATTTAAATCTTCATAAAGTTTTAAAGCTTTACCAAAATATTAAAAGATTATACCATCCTTCTTGAAATTATAATTATAATTATAATCGGTCTATATTTAAAGCTTCCAACAAGATGGGTACAAGTATACAAGGCGGGAATGGAATGCAAATGGAATCCTGATGAATTAATTTCATAATAAAACATTTTCTTTTATTTTTTAATTTTGAAAAAAGTAAAAGGAACAAAGCCAAAGAAGAAGCAGCAGGCCAGCAAGAGTCGTCTATCTCCTTTTTCATCTCTTCCAATCTCTCATCTCCAAAACTCAGAAAAAAACCAGCTTCAATCAGTATACGCATTTCGTGGATCCACCTTCAAAGTTTGAAATTACAGTAGAATTAGAACGTAAACCCTATCCCTTAATGTTAATTTTAACAAAAATCTACTATTTCTGTTCAACAGTTTAGTCGGTGATCTTCTTAAGGTATGTTATCTCTTCCATGTCGCTTTATTAATTTTATTTGTTTTTGTATATGACTTCAAGTAGATCTGCGATGGAATGCTTTCGTATGGATTTATTTCATCAATTAGCTCAATTTATAAATTGGATTTGACTAGATTTTGGGTAATGCTGCTAGCATTTGATAAATGCGTTAGGGTTTTTGTGGGGTTGTAATTCTTTTTCGTACGTTTTATACATGAAATCGAGTTACTTTTCCTGAAATTTGAAATTGGGGGTCGAGAATAATGGAATTTAGAATTGCTTAACAATGTTGCCCAAACCCTTTTATGAAATTTGGGAAAAGTCTCATTTGATTGTTATCTTCTGGGTTTTACATATAATTTTAACAATTATTCGTACTTTCAGCACTATCTCCTAATATTCAAGGAAGCAAAAGTTGAGCTAGTTTGTAATGGATCTTCACCAAGATTCAAATGGAAGTGCAGACAGCCAATCAGATGGTTTAATCAATGGAAATGGCACATGTCTTCCTGCTGCTAAAGTGCCAGAATTGACAAAACTTAACAGTTTAGAGGTTAACAATCTACTGCTTTTCTTTTTTCCTTTTCATTAAACTGTAAAATCTACATTTTGCTCTAATTTATCTTCACCTTAATCCAAATTCAACTTCTATACACAGAATGCATCTTCTCGATCACTTTTTAAAATTGTTCACAAGATTCTTGATGACACCATTGACAACAAGAAAGAAGATGTACCGGATGTAAGTCAATTATTGGGTTCTAAATTCTGATAAATTACCATTTCTGTAAAACATTTCAATAAGTTCATCTTCTATCATGTAGAGAGTTGCCAGTGTATTAAAAAAGCTCATTCAAATGACCGAGCAACAAATTTCAAAGCAAGCAGAATATTTCAAGAAGGTAAAGCTTAAAGATTTTTTAGTAATATTCATATTTCACTTTAAACTTATATAATATTGTTTTTTTTTTGTGTGTTTATAGCAAAAGAATATATACAAGACACGTGAGGAGAAATACCAATTAAAATTTAAAGTGCTTGGATCTCTTGTTATTGGAGCTGCAGAAGAAAATGAGCTCATTAAGAACCAACTCCAGCTTATTAAGTCTGAGAAAAAGAAGATAGAAGACATAAAAAAACTTGAAGATGTAGAATTAATTAGGCTTAGACAAGAGAAAAATGAGTGTAATTTAGAGATTTCTAAATTAAAACAGGAAATAGAAATCACAAGGGATACATATGAGACTCGATATGTACAACTTGAAAAACATGGGATTGAAGTTGAATCTGAGCTGAAGAACAAGATAACAGACCTTGAAAATCTTCTTATTGGATCAAGAAAGAAGGTGAAAGAACTTGAAAAGTTCACAGAATCCAAGTTCTTAAGATGGAAAAAGAAAGAACGTGGCTACAAAAACTTCATGGATTTCCAATCTGGATCTTTAAAGGAATTAAGAATTGGTTCTGAATCCATTAAGCAAGAAGTTCTGAAGACACAACAGATTTACACCGAAGAAATTAATCAATTTGGTAAATTTTCATCTTTTACATCTATCTTTTCTCATAAATTAAACAACATTTGTTTTTACATCTTGTGTTTTTTAACATTTTGTGACTTTGAATAGGAATGAAGATTCAAGGGCTTGTAGATGCTGCGCAAAATTACCATACAGTCCTTACAGAAAACCGGAAGTTGTACAATGAAGTACAGGATTTGAAAGGTATTTAAAATGCATATAGAGATATAAACACAATGTGTCATTAACCATTATACAATTTTTACTAATTTCTTTTATTGTTTTTACAGGAAATATTAGGGTTTATTGTCGTATAAGACCATTTCTCAAGGGTCAAAGTCAAAAACAAACAACCATAGAGTATATTGGCGAAAATGGTGAATTAATTGTGACAAATCCTTCAAAACAAATCAAAGAAAGCCACCGACTCTTCAAATTCAATAAAGTTTTTAGCCCTTCAGCAACACAAGGTTTTTTTTTTTCCTTCTACCATTATCATTTTGTATTATATTATATACACAATAACACATTCTTATGACTTTTTTATAATTTTTTTTTTACAGAGGATGTATTTGTTGACACTCAACCACTCATTCGGTCGGTGTTAGATGGATACAATGTATGCATATTTGCATATGGTCAAACAGGGTCTGGGAAGACATATACTATGGTAATTATTAAATCTTTATGTTAATAAATTTAAATTTTATCATACAATATTCGACTTATTTTATAATTTTTTTTTCTAGACGGGGCCTAATGTGTCATCTCCAGAAGATTGGGGAGTAAATTATCGAGCTTTAAATGATTTATTTCATCTCTCTCAAACAAGAAGAAGCTCATTTGAATACGAAATCGGTGTTCAAATGGTGGAAATATATAATGAACAAGTTCGTGATCTGTTAACGAGTGACACTACTCAGAGAAGATATCCTTAAATTTGACTTTGACTTTGTAGTTTGACTTTTATTTAAAAGTTTTGACCTTGACTTTTCACACACTCGGGATATGGAACTCTACTCAACCGAATGGGTTAGCAGTGCCTGATGCCAGCATGCACCCAGTGACATCAACTGCAGATGTTTTGGAATTGATGAATTTAGGGTTAACAAATCGGGCTGTGGGGGCCACCGCTTTGAACGAAAGAAGCAGCCGGTCCCACAGGTGAGAATGGTTAATGATAATTTTTATTTTTATTTTTTTGAAGGGCAAATTGGAGTGAAGTACAGTGGTATTCCTTTCTTTTAACGGGTGTGTAAAACTTTTATGAGTCAGTGTGTTGACTGTTCATGTTCGTGGAGTTGACTTGGAGACAAATGGTGTCCTACGTGGCAACTTACATCTGGTTGACCTTGCGGGAAGTGAAAGGGTTGACCGGTCAGAAGCAACAGGAGACAGACTCCGTGAAGCTCAACACATCAACAAATCTTTATCCGCTTTAGGAGATGTCATTTTTGCCCTTGCCCAAAAAAGTCAACACGTCCCATACAGAAACAGCAAGTTGACTCAAGTCTTACAGAGCTCGTTGGGTGGACAGGCAAAAACTCTCATGTTTGTACAGCTGAATCCCGATGTGGAATCCTTTTCAGAAACTATCAGTACTCTCAAATTCGCCGAGA